>NC_091213.1:7799588-8099588 GCF_040958095.1 Procambarus clarkii
GCTATGAGTATCTGAGTATTATGAGCTATGAGTTATTTTCACATACAATGAAAGAGAAAACTAGGAATCTGAAAACCTGCAGAGGTTTTTATCTCTCTTTTACCAGAGAGATAAAACAGAGATAATTCAAAGTTAAATCAAAAAAATAATTCTATATATCAGCAATTGTTCTGTTGTGGTCGACGCCTCGCATGTTCTCCACAGTCGACAAAGGATTCTTCCTATTCAAACTGCAGTTCCTCTCCTCCCTGCTGTTTGATCTTACTGGCGTGATCCAGCACCAATATCCAAGAGATATTGGTGATCTCATCCTCCTTAGACACATCGCCTTGCGCCTCGGGAGATGCTGCTCATTCTGGCAAATGTTTATTGTGTGAAGTTTGTGAGCTGTGCTTAGCTTTGACCATCGGTTATCGGAGACTAAACGAAGGCAACTCGAGCAGGATGTTTACATTGAGTACAGTGGTACTCTGGTACTACTGGTACTCCAGGTACTTTTACCTGGCCAGGGGCGCATGGTGGCCGGCGTTTGTTCCGGGGGTGGGGTGGGGTGGGGGGTGAACTTTTTCGAAGAGTTTCTCGGTTTTTCTCTAGTACAGGCTGGTGTCTACTGGAGTACAGGCTGGTGTCTACTTGAGTACAGGCTGGTGTCTACTGGAGTACAGGCTGGTGTCTACTGGAGTACAGGCTGGTGTCTACTGGAGTACAGGCTGGTGTCTACCAGAGTACAGGCTGATATCTACTTAATTACTATTTTACCTGTAACTAGCTATGCCTGTTTTAATACTTTTTTTCCCTTTATCTCTCCCTTCCCTCTTTTTCCTCTCCCTCTCCCCTCTCCCTACCTTCCTCTCTCCCTCCCTCCCTCCCTAATTTGAGGGAAGGCTGAAGAATGTATTGCAAAACACCAGGGAATTCCTGTCAAACTCCTTCTTCCCTCATGCCTGCTTGGCCAAGTCTATTGTCTCGGGTTTAACGTAACGATCTGCCGCAACATTTCTTTAATAAACCCAAAGGAACCTCGAGGTGCTTTCCTGAGCTCTTCGGAATGTTGTGGTCTAGCTTATTGCTCCGGTAAATCTTGCTGCAGAAGGGTATTGCTAATGCACGTCTGAATCCTTGTTAATTTATGGCTTCTCTTTGCTGTGGTGCATGTGGGGTGTTCTCACTTGTGGGTACTGGCCTATTGGTGCTTGCAGGATTGAGCTTTTTAGCTCTTGGGTCCCGTTTTTCTAACCTCTGTGTATTTCAGGGGGTCCTGTCTTGTTCTGCTATCACGTCTACTTTTGAAATTATTAATAGAGTTGGCGTCTACAGCCAACAATCTACCTTTTACTTTATTTACTTTATTTTATTCCATTTTTCCACTTTATTTTATTCCATTTTTCCACTTTATTTTATTTCCATTACATTTACTTTATACCATTTTCCCACTATTTTGCTAAAAATACGTTTTCTAACATCTCTAAGACTCGTCTAATTCTCAAGCTTCCTCCTGTGTACTGTCGCTCTATTGGTTTTTATTTTAAACATCACATCTTTGTCAATTTCGTCACTCCCACCTAGGTATTTTATCAGTCTTTAGCATGTCTTCTTGCTATCTCATTTTCTTCTAGTGTCCTCATGTCTAGTTCTTTCAGTCTTTCTTCAGACCCATTCCCTCGCCATTCCGGACGAGCTTCGTTGTTGACTTCTAAACCTTTTCAAGTATTCCTATGTCTTTTAAGATGAGGGCTCAACATTGGGGGCAGCATTCTCTAAAGCTGGTCTGACGTAGGTGGTGTACAGTGTTCTAAATGCCGTCATATTATTTAGGTTCCTGTACTCTACAATCTCACAAGGCAGAAGAGAGAATGCTGCTAATGTGGTCTTATTTATATGTGGCTGTTTATATGTGGCTGAATATATATGTGGCTATCCTGGTCTTTTGGAAGATATTCCTGGTCTTTTGGAAGATATTCCTGGTCTTTTGGAAGATATTCCTGGTCTCTTGGAAGATATTCCTGGTCTCTTGGAAGATATGCTTGGTCTCTTGGAAGATATTCCTGGTCTCTTGGAAGATATTCCTGGTCTCTTGGAAGATATTCCTGGTCTCTTGGAAGATATTTCTTGTTCCTCTCCAGCTGAGAATGCACCACAAGACTGCTTCAGGCCTCAACATTTTTCAGGGGTTGCATTTTTCAAAAGTTTATTTTTCAATAAACTATTGTGGCGGCCTTAACAACCCTCTCTCGTGGTGGTGGTTGCGAGGTCTTAATTTTTAACCCATCGGGCGAACCACAAGGAAGCAAGCCATCTTCCTACCACTAGTCCCACCACACAGGTCCCACATAGTAATGGTGGATTGTTTCCTTATAGCTGTTCAGTGGTGGTCCTTTCTTTAGATTGTCCTCGATATAAATGAATCAAATTCTGTTATGGTCACGTTTGTGTTATTCCCCTTGTCTCTTTCTCCACACGTGTCTCTCCCACTGTCACAACGATAGATATAAAGTTAGACAGTAGATAACGATAGACTCGAGTCACTCGGCCGGGTATACCCTGAAAACACAAACCGAAACTGTCTCTATTTTCCGCTTGTTACAACTTGTAATAAAGTTGCTACATCTTGGCTTAACGTGTTTATGACGTATTAGAACGTTGTTACAACTTGCTATATTGGTTGTTATAACTGGTTAGGAGATGTTATAACTTGTTCGAACGTTGTACCATCGTTGTAGTTTCGGTGTGTGTTTGACGGGTACAGCTTCCCGGCTCCAGTAAAGACATGGATAATACTCTCCCTCGCTCCTGATGGTGTGGCAGAGTCAATATATCTTGTGTCCACGGACTATAGTGACCGGCGTCTCTACTGCCTGCCTGTTGGGCTCTCATGTCGAGGCCCGAGAGTTGACGTGACTTGACTCGTTCGGTCCTTTAATGCCAGACTCATTACGTGAAGTGATGTCGAGGTTTGGTCACGTCACGCTAGGAATATATTTAGACTCTGTTGCTGTGTCCGTGTGTTTGTTGACCTTGTTCCACTTCATTTGCACAAGTTGCATGACAAGATTCGTGCAACCATGCAAGAGCCATGCAGTTTGCATGACATTTCACTGCATAGTGACACTGGGACACTGCAAGGTGACAGTGGGACACTGTAGGGTGACACTAGGACACTGTAGGGTGACACTGGGACACTGTAGGGTGACACTGGGACACTGCAAGGTGACACTGGGACACTGCAAGGTGACAGTGGGACACTGTAGGGTGACACTAGGACACTGTAGGGTGACACTAGGACACTGTAGGGTGACACTAGGACACTGTAGGGTGACACTGGGACACTGTAGGGTGACACTGGGACACTGTAGGGTGACACTGGGACACTGTAGGGTGACACTGGGACACTGTAGGGTGACACTGGGACACTGTAGGGTGACACTAGGACACTGTAGGGTGACACTAGGACACTGTAGGGTAACACTAGGACACTGTAGGGTGACACTGGGACACTGTAGGGTGACACTGGGACACTGTAGGGTGACGCTAGGACACTTCAAGGTTAGTTAGATTACATTAGGTCAGAAGACTCGCAGAAAACGGACTAAATATAAGCAGAACAGTGATATTGCAAAGATTAATTGAAGTGGAATTGATTTCGAAAGAAAAAACAGTTTTTTTCAATGGATGGAATTGGAAGAGATTCTGAAAAGCTCTGATAGTGAACTGGAGATACATAAACTAATGGAGACACAGAATTGGACCCTATGGCAGAAGGGGCCATAGAAGTGGTCTATGAACCCCCCTCTGAAGGGGCCATAGAAGGGGCCCTGTGACCGACTTGAACATTAATACAAGCAAAGGGATACAGAACACTATTATAATGTATTCAGTAATATATATATATATATATATATATATATATATATATATATATATATATATATATATATATATATATATATATATATATATATATATATATAATATATAATTTCAAACGAGGGGCAGCAGGAAAATAGAACCCAACTCACGGGCAATATATCAGGTCAGTATTGACCTCAGCTTTGCGCTACCAGGCTGTTACATATATCTCTCCCCTGCCGGCGATCACCCCCCCCCCCCACCCCACCCTACACAAAAATCCCTACTGCAGCTGTCTTCCCATAACTTCCCCGCCCAGCCTCGCATTTTCCCCCCACCACACAGTTTGTCGTCCAGAGCAGTTCTCACCACCAGTTCTCACTGTGCTTCTCATTATCTCTGTGTCTCTCACTTTCTCTCAGCTTCTCACCCCCCTCCCTCTTCCCCCCCTCGGCTTCTAACTTCTCTTTAGACTCTCTCAGCCTCTCTTCTTTCCATGTTCAGCCCGCCATCTCTTGTTTGTAGACGAACCTCTCGCCATGCATACTGCTTCCCTGTCCCGACTCTTCTACTCCCACACACACACACACACACACACACACACACACACACACACACACACACACACACACACACACACACACACACACACACAAATGGAATGCATTAGGAAGTGATGTGGTGGAGGCTGACTCCATACACAGTTTCAAGTGTAGATATGACAGAGCCCAATAGGCTCAGGAACCTGTACACCTGTTGATTGACGGTTGAGAGGCGGGACCAAAGAGCCAGAGCTCAACCCCCGCAAGCACAACTAGGTGAGTACAACTAGGTGAGTACACACACACACACACACACACACACACACACACACACACACACACACACACACACACACACACACACACACACACACACACACACACACACCACCGTGAGTCAAGAGCCTCACATTTCCCCTCTGGTTATGACCAAAGGTCAACAATCGTCAACACCGCTGCCACCGGTGAGAATTATCGCCTGGCACTGTACCAGCGCCCCGGGGCGACAGGTCACACTATCCCTCCTCCCAGTGTCCGGCACAAAGGTAAATATACGACAGACTGTATAATCTTCAAGAGAATTACCTCGAAATACTATGTGGCTAGACACAATAGTTCACGTGGTGGAATATTCTGTCTATACAAATCCACAAGGGCCGTAATGAGGGCTCGAACCTTCGGCCCTTGTGGATTTGTTCATTTGATGCTTCACGCTACTGTGATTTCTGTGTGTAATGTCTATACCCCCTATTATTATATCAATCAGTATTATTATATCAATTGATATAATACAGTTTTTCAGACAGACGGCTGCTACTATATCTTCCCCCACACATCACTATGTACCTTAGGAAGCAGAAGTACATAGTGATTAAATTACTAAAAATTACTTAAAATATATTAGCCTTAAATTACCTGAAAGCACGTGAAACACGCGTTTTACCTGCAATAAAAAAAAATCCTTAATTCTGGCTCAAGGTTTCCCAAGATGGATCGGACCAAACTGCCTCCGTTTTGCAGCAATAAAAGTTTATTTTCTTGTCATATTATTTCCTCAGGAGAGTCTTCAAGAGCTGATGGGTAAGCTTACCCATCACTCTTCAAGAGCTGATGGGTAAGCTTACCCATCACTCTTCAAGAGCTGATGGGTAAGCTTACCCATCACTCTTCAAGAGCTGATGGGTAAGCTTACCCATCACTCTTCAAGAGCTGATGGGTAAGCTTACCCATCACTCTTCAAGAGCTGATGGGTAAGCTTACCCATCACTCTTCAAGAGCTGATGGGTAAGCTTGTAGCTAAGATGGTTGAAAATCGTCGAATGCTTCATAAGAAGGAACGTGAAATGCTCGTTCAATCTGATTCAGATTTGATGAATTCCTGTTATCATTTTGTGTGTGAATATTGATATCTAGTTAATTTATATATTTCATAGATACTTTGGATTCGGTTTTGTTTACTGTGAACGTCTGTCAGCTTGTCACTGGTACCCAAGAATATAATAATTATTATTATGGAAGATATGAGTTTAAGCATTACAGCTGTGTTTCTACACAGCAAATTCAAATCATTTATAAAGCCATATGAGAAGTCCAACAGTGCACACGGCGTCAATGTACAGTATATACTATAAGCGTGTTTGTCGTTGTTTTTAGATACAGCTACTTGGAACATTTTGTTCCAAGTAGCACGGGCTATGGTGAGCCCGTAACTTACCTGGCACAGGAGCGGGGCAAGTAGCACGGGCTATGGTGAGCCCGTGCTCCTTGCCCCGCTCCTGTGCCAGGTAAGTGCACTACGGGCTCACCATAGCCCGTGCTACTTGCCCCGCTCCTGTGCCAGGTAAGTGCACTACGGGCTCACCATAACCCGTGCTACTTGCAACTTTTAGCTCCCAGTACATGAATCTTAAAAAAGTACACACACGCGCGCACGCACCTTTTCTAAGAAACATTCCCCAGACTAATAGACTTAGATCTAATTTTAGAAACCACTACACACCCTTTTCGTGATATTGAAAACTGGAGTTTTCTGGAAATATTCCAATCAGATTTTTCGAACAAAATTTTTTTAATCTAGCAAAAAAAAATGTTTCGTATTTATTAAATTTGTTTTTACTCCTAAAGTCAAAACTGATATTGAAAGTTTGAAATGTTATTCATATTAATATAGAAATATTATTCATATTATTAAAGAACTCGGAAATGGGAATAGCGATATAACAAGTTTTGTCTGACAATATCACTGAATACTTGCTTATATATGTTTATTTTGTGCTAGTTATCATGTTCTGTTATCATGTTCTGTTATCATGTTCTGTTATCATGTTCTGTTATCATGTTCTGTTATCATGTTCTGTTATCATGTTCTGTTATCATGTTCTGTTATCTGGCTCCTGTTATCTGGCTCCTGTTATCTGGCTCCTGTTATCTGGCTCCTGTTATCTGGCTCCTGTTATCTGGCTCCTGCTATCTGGCTCCTGCTATCTGGCTCCTGCTATCTGGCTCCTGTTATCTGGCTCCTGTTATCTGGCTCCTGTTATCTGGCTCCTGCTACTGGCTCCTGCTACTGGCTCCTGCTACTGGCTCCTGCTACTGGCTCCTGCTATCTGTCTCCTGCTATCTGTCTCCTGCTATCTGGCTCCTGCTATCTGGCTCCTGCTACTGTCTCCTGCTATCTGGCTCCTGCTACTGGCTCCTGCTACTGTCTCCTGCTACTGTCTCCTGCTATCTGTCTCCTGCTATCTGGCTCCTGCTATCTGGCTCCTGCTACTGTCTCCTGCTATCTGGCTCCTGCTACTGGCTCCTGCTACTGGCTCCTGCTATCTGGCTCCTGCTACTGGCTCCTGCTATCTGGCTCCTGCTATCTGGCTCCTGCTACTGTCTCCTGCTATCTGGCTCCTGCTACTGTCTCCTGCTATCTGGCTCCTGCTACTGGCTCCTGCTACTGGCTCCTGCTACTGGCTCCTGCTATCTGGCTCCTGCTACTGGCTCCTGCTACTGGCTCCTGCTACTGGCTCCTGCTATCTGGCTCCTGCTATCTGGCTCCTGCTACTGGCTCCTGCTACTGGCTCCTGCTACTGGCTCCTGCTACTGGCTCCTGCTACTGGCTCCTGCTACTGGCTCCTGCTACTGGCTCCTGCTACTGGCTCCTGCTACTGGCTCCTGCTACTGGCTCCTGCTACTGGCTCCTGCTACTGTCTCCTGCTACTGTCTCCTGCTATCTGTCTCCTGCTATCTGGCTCCTGCTATCTGGCTCCTGCTACTGGCTCCTGCTACTGGCTCCTGCTATCTGTCTCCTGCTATCTGGCTCCTGCTATCTGGCTCCTGCTACTGGCTCCTGCTATCTGTCTCCTGCTACTGGCTCCTGCTACTGTCTCCTGCTACTGGCTCCTGCTACTGTCTCCTGCTATCTGTCTCCTGCTATCTGGCTCCTGCTATCTGGCTCCTGCTATCTGGCTCCTGCTACTGGCTCCTGCTACTGCCATGGACAGCTGCCAGCTATAACATACTACCTGCACATTATAGAGAAACTTCAGCCGTGCCGTTAAACAAGGAGCTCACTAGGAGCACATCTGCATCTCCATTGCCAGACTTCTCTGCTGTAATGAGTTCATTAGCATACAAAAACAATGTTAATTTTGCTGTCCATGTGAGCCAAGAGTTAGTAAGTTAGTTGGTTTTCTAATTCATCGCTAATTGGAAGTTGGTAAAAGGTAAAGCGAGACGTGGAAATTGCATTATTATGCGAGTTAAGTTATTCAGGGATTCGAACAGGACAAGTTTAATGGTCAAATGACTTGTTTCTCAATTAGACTTGTTTCTAATTCTCGTGAGTGAATTATATTTTCAAAGGGTGTTACTACTCTTGTTTGCCTGCCTGTGTACTTAGCTAGTTATCTAATTGTGCTTGCGGGGGTTGAGCTCTGGCTCTTTGGTCCCGCCTCTCAACTGTCAATCAACTGGTGTACATATTCCTGAGCCTATTGGGCTCTATCATATCTACACTTGAAACTGTGTATGGAGTCAGCCTCCACCACATCCCTTGGTGTGTGTACTCACCTATTTGTACTCGCCTATTTGTAACTGCATGATTGATCATTGACTCTTGGATCCCGCCTTTCGAGCCATCGGTTGTTTACAGCAATGACTCCTGTCCCATTTCCCTATCATTTCTAGTTTTAAAATTATGAATAGAGTTTGCTTCCACAACCTGCTCCTTAAGTGTATTTCATTTTTCCACTACTCTCACGCTAAAAAATACTTCCTAGCATCTCTTCCACCCATGTCCCCTCGTTCTCTTAATATTACGTGTGAACATTTCATCTATTTCCACCTTGTCAATTACCCTGAGCATTTTATACGTTTATACGAAAAAAAGAAAGGAGAGGGGGATATTATCATATCCCCCCTCTCCCTTCTTTTTTTCTAGTGTCGTACGGTTCAGTTCCTTCAGGCGCTCTTCATATTCCATCCCTCGTAACTATGGGACGAACCTCGTCGCAAACTTCTGAACCTTTTCCAGTTTCCTGGAAAAGATTCAGAAGTTTGCGACGAGTCTTTACCTGCCCTATCAATCTCCCTGATAATTTTTTTTACGTTGTAACCATGTCTTCCCTGAACCTCGTGTCTTCCAGCGACGTGAGGTTCAATTCATGTAACCTTTCCTCGTAAGTCAGACCTCGAAGTTCAGGGACAAGTCTGGAAGCATTTCGAGCAATCAGGACTAGAACTACCAGGTAGAGGGAAGAGAACGAGCTCTCTGCGACACCCACAGAGTTCTTCGACGACTCGATAATGTTTTTTTGGGCCTACATACGGGTCTCGAGTCGTAAATTGTGTGAAGTGGTGGAGCTCAGGGGTAGCGTGCCCTCACTCTTTGACGTCTGAACTATGACTTAGCCCCTGAACCAATCGCGGGTCTTTGTGGGCATTTATACCTCAATAAACTTATTTGAATTTTATCGCCTTCCGTCCGCTAACCCAATCCTCGTCACAAGGGAAACAACGTCGCTTTTCGTATTCTGTCTACCGTATTTTCCGACGTCATCTTGGCTTCTAGAACGAGCTAGGTAAAGGCGATGAGTCACAATAACGTGGCTGAAGAATGTTGACCAGACCACACACTAGAAGGTGAAGGGACGACGACGTTCCGGACCGAAACAGTCGACTTGAGAATGGTCCAGGACGGACCGAAACGTCGTCGTCCCTTCACCTTCTAGTGTGTGGTCTGGCCAACGAGCTAGGTAAATATAGGAATAATGGAATATCTAAATTAATGCACAAGTATGTACAACCTAATTAATAACATACATTATCGATAGTCCAATGTTTTGGTTAAGATCTTGAATGACTTACTAAATAGATTTTTAAGATAATCTTTAAGATATAAGATGGTACACCTCGCCATTAACTGCAGTGTTCTTCTTATGACTACGATCTCAGCTATTTATTAGTATGTATACCAACGTTTTCCTTAAACTCCTTCTTTGTCTGTCTGTCTCTGTCTCTCTCTCTCTCTCTCTCTCTCTCTCTCTCTCTCTCTCTCTCTCTCTCTCTCTCTCTCTCTCTCTCTCTCTCTCTCTTCTCATCATTCTTTTAACCCCTTTACTTTTCACAGTTCGTATTCGTTCAGCTAAGAATTTTTGCCCTGCTTTCCTGCTGCCGGCTCTACCTTATCAAGACTCTTTTGTTCCACGGCTCATTTCATGTCTTGGAACATTTTGCCTCTGTGATGGGACATAAGTCTTCCTCTCGGCTTCAAGCAACTATCTTTGGTGAGTTCCATCGTATTCCCGCCAAACTACGACGTTGCTGCAACGTTCGGACAATTTGTAACACCTTCTAGCAAGTAGTAACAAGTATCTATCAGGGGTTGTGACAACTTTCAAACACGTCATAAAAACTTGATAATAAGTTGTAACAGCTTTGTAACACCTTGTAATAAGGTAACAATAAGGACAGTTACGTTGTGAGTTTGAAGAGTCAACACATGTTTCTCCCTCACGTCTCTCTAAGAAAATATGTATGAATTTTCCTAATTAGCATTTGCCTATTTGTGCCTACAAGGTCGAAGCTCTTGGGTAATCTTAAAATCACTCTATCTGTTTAGTAAGTCATTCAAGCTGTTAGCTCTTGGATCCCGCCTTTCGATTGTCGATTGTCTAATGTATTGAATCTCAATCTACTGTATTTTCTCTATCAAATGTCAACCCATACTTCAATAATGATGGAACTTGTATTTTAAAAACCGCGTATTGAGACTATTCCCGGAATATTCACAATTAATTAGTATGTCACATATGCACTTATTAAATAAGCCCATATTGACTATAAGCAAGTGCGAGAACGGGTTGTGGTGTGAATGTGTTGCCAAAAGCAGCTTGAACGCACTATCTTCTTCTTCTTCTTTGAGGTTATCTTTGAGATGATTTCGGGGCTTTAGTGTCCCCGCGGCCCGGTCCTCGACCAGGCCTCCACCCCCAGGAAGCAGCCCGTGACAGCTGACTAACTCCCAGGTACCTATTTACTGCTAGGTAACAGGGGCATTCAGGGTGAAAGAAACTTTGCCCATTTGTTTCTGCCTCGTGCGGGAATCGAACCCGCGCCACAGAATTACGAGTCCTGCGCGCTATCCACCAGGCTACGAGGCCCCCACTATATTGAATTCGGGAAACCGTGCGGGTATTTTCTTAAGCAATAGAAAAATGTCAACTAGATTCAATACACAATCGACTTGAGAATGGTTCAGGACGGACAGAAACGTCGTCGTCCCTTCACTTTCTAATGTGTGGTCTGGTCAACATATGTCAACTAACCGGGTTTTTTTTTTTTTACAAGATGCTCTTGCAGCCTCTGGTTCTAAAAATGTCTAGGAAGGGAGGAACTTCCTGGTCTTCCCAGGAAGTTCCCAGATGCGTGGAAGTTCACCACGCATCTGGGTGAGTCCACCCAGATGCGTGGTGGACTCTCAGAGCCCCCCCAGAGACGAAGCTTTACAGGCGCTGAGTTATTTATAAATCCGTCAAGGCTGAGAGCAGCAGAAGCCATCTCTAGTGAGTCCGTCTGCTCAGTTGCTATAGATACCGATTGGCAAATCAATGAGTGGGTCAGTCCAACATGTGTCGACTTCCTTCTCTACTGACACAACCCATCATCTTCTCTGCCATATTTTTGTTGTTGTATGTCGTAGTTGTTTATATAAACACTAAACTCCATGAATTCCTTTTTGTTTGCCTGATAATGGTAGAAGAATGGTGGACCAATCTGTCTTCTTACAACTAACGTCGCTTTTCGGTCGTATGCGTCAAATAAGGCCAAAAATTGTCGTACTACGAAATGGAAGCGGCTGGCGAAAGTGACGTACTGTCCAGTTTTCTGTTTTAGGTCCTCTGGTAGGTTAGGAGAGACCACTTTAAATTGACCGTTTCCTTAATCTTGGGAAAACCTTAGGAGGACGGGCTGGTTTTATAGTCTGAAAACTCGATTCGTCAGATCTTGGAAGCAAAAACTGGATTTAAAGTCTGAACGTTAAGCTGTGCATTATCCTGGGTACTCATCAAGACTTCTTGAGACAACGAGACGTTTAGTATCTTGGGTTTGCACTACTCTAGAGTTGAAATTTGCAAATAATATAGATGCCCATTACTCGTCACAGCCTGGTTGAACCAGGAGGCCTGGTCGACGACCGGGCCGCGGGGACGCTAAGCCCCGGAAGCACCTCAAGGTAACCTCAAGGTACTCTCCGGTCAGCGGTATAAATATATATATGCGCCAAACATCAGCCAGGTGTATATAAGACAGCAGCCACCACTATAAAACGACTCGTCTCTCACTGTTCTGACAACATTGTGATATAGATCGCCTCAGAAGAGGAAAAGTGTTCATATGTTGGCATTTAAAGGCCCACGAGCCAAAGGAACATCAGCTGAAAAGTGTGACGTTTCTGATCCACAGACGACAAAGTGTGACGTTTTTAGTCAACAGACGACAAAGTGTGACGTTTTTAGTCAACAGACGACAAAGTGTGACGTTTTTAGTCAACAGACGACAAAGTGTGACGTTTTTAGTCAACAGACGACAAAGTGTGACGTTTTTAGTCAACAGACGACAAAGTGTGACGTTTTTAGTCAACAGACGACAAAGTGTGACGTTTTTAGTCAACAGACGACAAAGTGTGACGTTTTTAGTCAACAGACGACAAAGTGTGACGTTTTTAGTCAACAGACGACAAAGTGTGACGTTTTTAGTCAACAGACGACAAAGTGTGACGTTTTTAGTCAACAGACGACAAAGTGTGACGTTTTTAGTCAACAGACGACAAAGTGTGACGTTTTTAGTCAACAGACGACAAAGTGTGACGTTTTTAGTCAACAGACGACAAAGTGTGACGTTTTTAGTCAACAGACGACAAAGTGTGACGTTTTTAGTCAACAGACGACAAAGTGTGACGTTTTTAGTCAACAGACGACAAAGTGTGACGTTTTTAGTCAACAGACGACAAAGTGTGACGTTTTTAGTCAACAGACGACAAAGTGTGACATTTTTAGTCAACAGACGACAAAGTGTGACATTTTTAGTCAACAGACGACAAAGTGTGACGTTTTTAGTCAACAGACGACAAAGTGTGACGTTTTTAGTCAACAAACAACAAAGTGTGACTTTTTAGTCAACAGACGACAAAGTGTGACGTTTTTAGTCAACAGACGACAAAGTGTGACGTTTTTAGTCAACAGACAACAAAGTGTGACGTTTCTGATCCACAAACAACAAAGTGAGACGTTTTTTATCCACAAACAACAAAGTGAAATACAGTCCAGTGACTATAGCCCCCTGTCTTCCCTCTTAACAATATTCGACGCATATCAGACGAAGGTTCTTCCGTCTAAACAATATACTGTATGAATGCGGGATGCTTGGCAAGCAGTCTCTAACTCGTGACAGTTTGCAAGATACGTATAATGGGTCGTCTCCCATTACCGTTAACGATGCAATCTGTTATACATGGCAGCATCTTTTGTCCTAGTCGAAGGAAGCCTACCAACGGCTTCTCTGTTTTGTCCGCCATTGTTGTTACGGCAGCAAATGTGTGTCATTTTACGAAACTTCACATCGGGTTTCGCGTTTTATTCACGCTGGTACTCTTTATCAATCTGGCTCATCGAGTCACACACACACACACACCACCTCTGAGATAATACATGATGTATTTTCTGATGTATTCTCTCCTTCCTGGCGGTGTTCGGCTTTATCCAGGCATGTACTCACCTATTTGTGCTTGCGGGGGTTGAGTTTTGGCTCTTTGGTCCACGTGTATGATGCATGTATGATGTATGTAGCATGTAGCATGTATGATGCTCATAATGTCATACTGGAGAGGAATTGTATTCTTCCAGTGTGAGTGTGCATGTTAGTTCGGGTCTCTCCCCCCCCCCCGTCTCCCTCCCCCGCCCCGTCCCCCCCCGTCCCCCCCCCCCCTCCGTCTTCTTCCATTTCACTCTTCCTCCATCTCTTTACGCGATTTTTCCGTCTTCTGCTTTTTTTATTTTTCTTAGAAAATCTTTTTCTTGCCACTTGACATTTTCCAACTCTTCCTTCAGCTGTGATTTTTTTTCCAATTTACTGTAAAGTGGAGCAACAGGCAGCCAGGGGGGCAACAGGCAGCCAGGGGGGCAACAGGCAGCCAGGGAGCAACAGGGAGCCAGGGGGGCAACAGGCAGCCAGGGAGCAACAGGCAGCCAGGGGGGCAACAGGCAGCCAGGGGGGCAACAGGCAGCCAGGGAGCAACAGGGAGCCAGGGAGCAACAGGCAGCCAGGGAGCAACAGGCAGCCAGGGAGCAACAGGCAGCCAGGGAGCAACAGGCAGCCAGGGAGCAACAGGCAGCCAGGGAGCAACAGGCAGCCAGGGAGCAACAGGCAGCCAGGGAACAACAGGCAGCCAGGGGGCAACAGGCAGCAACAGGCAGCCAGGGGGCAACAGGCAGCCAGGGAGCAACAGGCAGCCAGGGAGCAACAGGCAGCCAGGGAGCAACAGGCAGCCAGGGGGCAACAGGCAGCCAGGGAGCAACAGGCAGCCAGGGAGCAACAGGCAGCCAGGGAGCAACAGGCAGCCAGGGAGCAACAGGCAGCCAGGGAGCAACAGGCAGCCAGGGAGCAACAGGCAGCCAGGGAGCAACAGGCAGCCAGGGAGCAACAGGCAGCCAGGGAGCAACAGGCAGCCAGGGAGCAACAGGCAGCCAGGGAGCAACAGGCAGCCAGGGAGCAACAGGCAGCCAGCAAGCAACAGGCAGCCAGGGAGCAACAGGCAGCCAGGGAGCAACAGGCAGCCAGGGAGCAACAGGCAGCCAGGGAGCAACAGGCAGCCAGGGAGCAACAGGCAGCCAGGGGGCAACAGGCAGCCAGGGAGCAACAGGCAGCCAGGGAGCAACAGGCAGCCAGGGGGCAACAGGCAGCCAGGGAGCAACAGGCAGCCAGGGAGCAACAGGCAGCCAGGGAGCAACAGGCAGCCAGGGAGCAACAGGCAGCCAGGGAGCAACAGGCAGCCAGGGAGCAACAGGCAGCCAGGGAGCAACAGGCAGCCAGGGGGCAACAGGCAGCCAGGGGAGCAACAGGCAGCCAAGGGGGGCAACAGGCAGCCAGGGAGCAACAGGCAGCCAGGGAGCAACAGGCAGCCAGGGGCAACAGGCAGCCAGGGGAGCAACAGGCAGCCAGGGGGGCAACAGGCAGCCAGGGAGCAACAGGCAGCCAGGGAGTAACAGGCAGCCAGGGAGCAACAGGCAGCCATGGGAGCAACAGGCAGCCAGGGGGGCAACAGGGAGCAACAGGCAGCCAGGGAGCAACAGGCAGCCAGGGAGCAACAGGCAGCCAGGGAGCAACAGGCAGCCAGGGAGCAACAGGCAGCCAGGGAGCAACAGGCAGCCAGGGAGCAACAGGCAGCCAGGGGGCAACAGGCAGCCAGGGGGCAACAGGCAGCCAGGGAGCAACAGGCAGCCAGGGAGCAACAGGCAGCCAGGGAGCAACAGGCAGCCAGGGAGCAACAGGCAGCCAGGGAGCAACAGGCAGCCAGGGGGCAACAGGCAGCCAGGGGGCAACAGGCAGCCAGGGGGCAACAGGCAGCCAGGGGGCAACAGGCAGCCAGGGAGCAACAGGCAGCCAGGGAGCAACAGGCAGCCAGGGGGCAACAGGCAGCCAGGGAGCAACAGGCAGCCAGGGAGCAACAGGCAGCCAGGGAGCAACAGGCAGCCAGGGAGCAACAGGCAGCCAGGGAGCAACAGGCAGCCAGGGGGCAACAGGCAGCCAGGTGGCAACAGGCAGCCAGGGGGCAACAGGCAGCCAGGGGGCAACAGGCAGCCAGGGGGCAACAGGCAGCCAGGGAGCAACAGGCAGCCAGGGAGCAACAGGCAGCCAGGGAGCAACAGGCAGCCAGGAGGCAACAGGCAGCCAGGGGGCAACAGGCAGCCAGGGGGCAACAGGCAGCCAGGGGGCAACAGGCAGCCAGGGAGCAACAGGCAGCCAGGGAGCAACAGGCAGCCAGGGAGCAACAGGCAGCCAGGGGGCAACAGGCAGCCAGGGGGCAACAGGGAGCCAGGGAACAACAGGGAGCAACAGAGAGCAACAGGGAGCAACAGGCAGCCAGGGAGCAACAGGGAGCAACAGGGAGCAACAGGCAGCCAGGGGGGGCAACAGGCAGCCAGGGAGCAACAGGCAGCCAGGGAGCAACAGGCAGCCAGGGAGCAACAGGCAGCCAGGGAGCAACAGGCAGCCAGGGAGCAACAGGCAGCCAGGGAGCAACAGGCAGCCAGGGAGCAACAGGCAGCCAGGGAGCAACAGGCAGCCAGGGAGCAGCCAGGGAGGATATAATGTGTATATAATGTATATATACACATTATATATACATTATATTCACATTATATATTATGTTATATTTCATGATGTGTTGAGTGAGTGTTTAACTGCTTGTTGCGCCAATTGTGTGGCCGGCTTCTGACCCTACCCCCCCCCCCCCACTCTGGTGTTTAATTGACCTGTTGTGGTCAGCCCCGTATTGTCTCACTGGTGTGTTAGGATGAGTAGGAGTCACATGTACTGTGTGTGTGTGTGTGTTTGTATGTGTGTTCTCTGGGTAATAGTGTAGTAGGGATATTTGTATATATCTATTGTCTTCTTACCAGTAAGATTAGAAAGGGAACAGTTGTGTGGATCAGAGTTGGTAAGTCATATTATTAAATTGTAAATTCTTAAATTGGGACTCCTGTGGTGAAGGGACTTGTATGGTTTTATTGTCGTTTGGGGACTGGGGCCAGATTCACGAAAGCAGTTACGCAAGCACTTACGAACGTGTACATCTTTCCTCAATCTTTGACGGCTTTGGTTACATTTATTAAACAGTTTACAAGCGTGAAAACTTCCCATTCAACTGTTGTTATTGTTATAAACAGCCTCCTGGTGCTTCGGAGCTCATTAACTGTTTAATAATTGTAAACAAAGCCGCCAAAGATTGGGAAAAGATGTACAGGTTCGTAAGTGCTTGCGTAACTGCTTCGTGAATCTGGCCGGTTCTGGAAAGGAGATTCAGGACTTGGTCAGATTTCATGGGTTGTGAAATTTAACTTTTGAGACAAGATTCCTGACTTTGCCAGATTTTTCAGTCACTGTAACTTTTGAAGAGTAATTGACTGTCATATTTTCAGTCATTGTGGACTCAACTTTGTCAGTTCAGTTGGGACTTAGTTTTTTATGAAGGCAAAGTGATAGTTCACTGATTTCTGTTTATTGATGGTCATGCTGAGATATTTCCCCCCCCCCCACTCACTCTGGTTATGTAACGTCACGTTACCATATTCCAACTATGTTTACAACTTGGCAGCCATTCTTAAGCTGTCTAGTGTACCTATGTTATTGGGTGATCTTTGCTCAGTGACATATAGCTGCTGCGTCTTGTGCCTTGTGTTAACTTGACTGTTACTCGGTTGTGGGCACTCTGTTACCTTGACCCACGCCCTGTCTGTTACCTCGACCCACGCCCTGTCTGTTACCTCGACCCACGCCCTCTCTGTTACCTCGACCCACGCCCTGTCTGTTACCTCGACCCACGCCCTCTCTGTTACCTCGACCCACGCCCTCTCTGTTACCTCGACCCACGCCCTGTCTGTTACCTCGACCCACGCCCTCTGTTACCTCGACCCACGCCCTGTCTGTTACCTCGACCCACGCCCTCTCTGTTACCTCGACCCACGCCCTCTCTGTTACCTCGACCCACGCCCTCTCTGTTACCTCGACCCACGCCCTCTCTGTTACCTCGACCCACGCCCTCTCTGTTACCTCGACCCACGCCCTCTCTGTTACCTCGACCCACGCCCTCTGTTACCCTCTCATGACAACAGGGAACGCGAGAGAGGTCAGCCTGCGTAGTTCAATTTGTCTTTATCCACTGCCAAACGGAGAATACAGCCGAGGGCTTCGGGGTGATGTCTGAAGCAGCAATGGCCGCTCCTCGAGACTTCGAGGCCAGACACCGAGGAAACAGCGGTAGAAGAATGAAATTAAACTTTGCTGTGGGAGGCTGACGTTGAAAAGTAAGTTTTTGTTGGAAAACTTTTTAAGTGTTGAGGATCCAGTGTAGAGTCCAGGCATAGGAGAGGTGAAACACAATCCGGAATTCTCATTTTTTGTGTCTTGATATTAATAATAATGTGAGGTTCTGAGGGGAAAGTGTGTTGTAATTGCTAAGTAATTGAATAGAGAACGTTACCCGTGTTTTAAGGTAGAACTGAAGGATTGGGAGTGAGTTATATCTTAAGATTAACTAGTTTTATATTACAGCAATTGGTCTGTTACAAGTGCTTTCCATTCTTTCTCGTCTCCCTTCCATCCTCTCCCCTCAACTCCCCTTCCATCCTCTCCCCTCAACTCCCCTTGCCTTCACTTTCCAACCACTGACAAGCATCGCTCCCTCTCAAGGGAGGAGGAGGAGACTGGAATACTGACTAAAAGAAAGATTTTATCAGCTTATATTTAGTTTTTTTCTTGGGGCAACATGAGACCTCCGAGGCAAGGTGAAGGACGCGGTGAGGAGGCGGAAGAGAAGGAGGAGGAGAGTGGAAGAGACACGGGGGAAGACGATACGAAAAACTAAAAGAAAAAGAGGAGCTGGAAAAGTTGATGTTGAGTAAGAATGGTGTTGGTGCCCAAGCTGGGTGGTGAGGGTGGGTGTTGGTGCCCAAGTTGGGTGGTGAGGGTGGGTGTTGGTGCCCAAGTTGGGTGGTGAGGGTGGGTGTTGGTGCCCAAGTTGGGTGGTGAGGGTGGGTGTTGGTGCCCAAGTTGGGTGGTGAGGGTGGGTGTTGGTGCCCAAGCTGGGTGGTGAGGGTGGGTGTTGGTGCCCAAGCTGGGTGGTGAGGGTGGGTGTTGGTGCCCAAGCTGGGTGGTGAGGGTGGGTGTTGGTGCCCAAGTTGGGCTCCAGCTCGGGCGTCAGGTGTGGAGGGAAGCAGGTGTGGAGGTCGCCAGTGGCGGACCCTTCAATGAGCTAAACTTCAGATAAAGAAAACTGGAGTGATGCTCTCCAGAAGGATATCTGGTCACTAGTGTGAGACAAAACATCACCTTCTCTGGGATAGTCTTGACGCACTGATGTCCCTGGGATATCCAGGGACTCAATCCCACCTCAGGGACTCAATATTCTCCCATAGATACTTGACATCACTGTGATATCATTGAGCACTTCCCTCTTTACACACCTTCAACCTGTTTCCCAAAGGTACCTTCTGAAAACATATGTGACGTCCTCGAACATTCATTAAAGTATAGTTTGGTGAAGCTTTTCTTTACGGCGGCATCTTTACCAAAGATTCAAACCCTTTCGGATCATTTCGAACATATATTTAAAACACTTAGATTACCATTCCAAAAATATAGCAAGTGTGACCGGCCAGAAAAAAAATGTAGATTTATGACGTGTGGGAAATAGACGAAAAAAAATGCATCACAAGCAGAGAAAAAACGAGGTGAAACTCGCATATATATATTTAAATTTCATGCAAATTGAAATAGTGTTCACTGTTCAGATATGAAAATTAAAATTGCATTCCTATTTTGACTACTCATAAATTAAATCTTAGCTCGGATATACAAGATAAAATCTCAGCTGGCGTTGTTGGAGACTTGGGGCCAGATTCACGAAAGCACTTACGCAAATACTTACGAACGTGTCCATCTTTCCTCAATCTTTGACGGCTTTGGTTACATTTATTAAACAGTTTACAAGCGTGAAAACTTGCCAATCAACTGTTGTTGTTGTTATAAACAGCCTCCTGGTGCTTCGGAGCTCATTAACTGTTTAATAATTGTAAACAAAGCCGCCAAAGATTGAGAAAAGATGTACAGGTTCGTAAGTGTTTGCGTAAGTCCTTTCATGAATCTGGCTCCTTAGCTGTTAGGCTCGGGATGTTTGGGGATGGATATGTTGTTTAGTGTTGGGATTCCCGCCGGCTTAGCTCCAGAGCCCGTTGTCAATTGTCAGCAAGTTTATCCTGAGCGGACAGCTGCACACGCCCATGGATGCGTGCAACAGCCAGGTGGATGACTGACACGGATGAGTACGACTCACGTCTGCAGTACGACTCGGTGGTTACTGGTTCCTTGACGGCCAGAGAGAGAGAGAGAGAGAGCTGGGCACTGTGTCACCCCATACAGGCAACAACATCCTTTTTACCGCAGGAACAGAATCCGGAACACCACAGCAGCAGCAGCACCAGCAGCACCAGCAGCACCAACAGCAGCACCAACAGCATAACCAACCAGGGTACCGGAGGCCCAACAAGTGCTTGGCAATACCAACATTCTCTTGCTTAATTAAGTTTCCGCTCTATCGCCTCAGCCCGGTAGTGGGGTCCCCTTGCCCTCTGTCTCTTGTTGTCCTTTATTGTGCCTCTCGTGGTGCTCTATTGTCTCTCTTGTTGTTCTTTATTGTGCCTCTCGTGGCTCTATATTGTCTCTTATTGGCTCTGAGGCTTACCTGGTTGTATGCCTCTGTCTCTTTTCTTTATTGTGTCTCTTATTATTCTATTTTACACATCTCTTTTTTGTCTCTTAGTTGATTTTTAATGTGTTTCTCTTTTCGTGTGTCTCGATCTATTGGTGCTCACGTCTCTTGTTCTTTATTGTACCTCTCTTTTTATCCTTTATTGGGCATCATAAGGACTTTGCACTCTTTTCTAAACATTCTTGTTCATTTATAATAATAAAGTAATTATTTTTACTTTCGCCTTTCCTTTTAAATGTACTTTAACAATTAGTTTCTTCAGTTCATAATAATTATAAGCAAAATCATAATCCTTCTGTCATAAGGATTATGGTTAGGCCCTCACTCCATAGTATCTTGACCTCTCAATGTTGGTGACTTGTTGATATAGCAGTCTGTTTGTGTTTGCACGAATGTAAGCACGCGTCCCATTATTGCCTCCGAGTCAGGATATTTGAGTCCTTGGAGGAATGTCTTGAAGTCTATCAGGTTTCCCTGAAATCAGTAAGCGATTTCGGCCAAAGGTCACGGGAAAGGTCCGTTAAGATTACGTCCTACAACACTATCCAATAGTTTATTGTGCAGTGTTGGGCTTACAGTAGAGTTCTTGACGTAAATTGTCATGAATTTCAGAATAATTGACAAGTTTACTTTTCTTTACGTTCCAAATTCGAACTTTGCAAATGTTCCTTTGACTCACATGTCCCGCGATGTTGTTGAGTCTCGAACCATTGACGTCGTTCGAAATACGTTTTTCTTCTCCCTGAAGACGTCTAGGAACGTTCCAATATCCTCTGACGCGGACGATGCTAAATAGTCTTCCAGGCTTGGCCTCATCTTTTGATCATTACTTCAGTCAAAATTTTCGCCTCCTTGTGGGCGATTGTCAGTAAGTGCCGTCCAAGGAGATCCAGGTCATCTTGTGTCTTTATTACGCGTCTTGATGAGAGGATGATCGCATCTCTGTTTCATTTTATTAGTGTTCTTCTGTTCTTAGTTACTGTAACAAATACAATATTCTAGAGCAGAGTAACATATCCCTTCTCTGGGTGCTAGTGTGTCCCTCCTGAAGTTGGTGGTGTGTACAGTATAGTATAGTGGATGGTATTGTAAACAAGTACTTGTCTCTGTATTTACTGGAGAAGAATTTGATATTATGCCTGCAGCTTAGCTAATCTTCGAAGGTGAGGAAAGGCCACTTTGGTTACCGCAGAGTTTGGTTTAGTGGTTACCGCAGAGTAAGTTATATCACTGATGTAACGTAATATTGTGCCAAAGATCTCTAATCACTAGTACAGGCAAATAATCAAATGAGCCCCTCCTTTGAAAACTGATCAAAACAAACCACGAACCACAATGGAAAAAAACTTGTTCGACTAGAAAATATGGAGCCCGATAGTGATTCACACCACTCTGTGTTGTCTTGACAACCCGTCCTCGACTCAAGTCCATTACATCCAGAGGTCGACCCCACAGACGCATTCATAAATTTTAACATGCTGTTCATTCAGAACAAGAATTTTCTCAAATATAAATTAATATTATAATATATTAGCATATTGTGTATATATAGGCATAGGTTAGGCTAGGTTAGGTGTTTAGGTTCGGTTGGCGATTATTTGCATTTGTAGTATGTGGGTGAAGCATTTATAGCGAAGTGGTTCGAACAAAACTCGTCAGTGAAGCACTTGTTCCGGAAGTGTTCGAACGAAATCATTTGTGAGTCGTGTGTAAACCGTTTTTCATTCATAAACAGGGGGTTTGGCGGGTGCATGGAATCACTTTTGGATCTTTGTTTGGAGGACGGGCTGTGTCTTGGTCAGCCCGTCCTCCAGCCCGAACGTGGTTATCATTGTTGAAGGAACCTTCCGGTGTTTTGGAGTCCTTTGGCAAGTGTAAACAAAGGCCGCCATGTTGGTTTAGAGTTGCATAGGTTTCTTGAGTAAATTCTTTCTAAATCTTGGCCTCAGAGGATCTGCAATTGCACAGAAAAGTTTATTATTAACTATCTAAGCATCTCCAAAAGTGTTCTAAAGTCTTAACTACTATTAAAGTTTCTTATTTGGACTCTTCATTAAACGAGAGAAACATTCCCTCTTCCACTGAATAAATTTTAGGGAAACTAATTGTTAGAGAAGTCGAAAGGGAAATGAAGAAAATTTACATACTTGGGAAAAGTTTAACAATCGTTTGTGGGCAAATGACCTTGTTGAGACTTGGGAATGGTGACTGGTTGTGTTGTGGTGATGGTGTGGTTGTGTTGTGTCCTGGTGATGGTGTGTGGTTGTGTAGTATCCCATGTTCTTTAAGACTTCTGAACTAGGTAAGGGACAGTGATGTATTAGTGATTATAGCACCCTAATAGTACCCCTATGACAAGGGGGAGGACGACGCCAGCGAGAGATGTTAGTCTTGTGTAACAATGGTACAGGGGGGGGCTCATTCCCCTCCCCAACCCCCTTAAGTGGTTACTATCTAACTAATAGTGGAAGTCGTGCGGTCGGTGATAAGTGTGCCATCAAGGGCACTTCTGTGTGGCGAAGTTTGCCAGCGAAGTTCCGGTATTTATTATTGTAATTTATTGAGTGACCTTGCAGAGTTTTTCGTGCATTTATACCTCATTGGAGGTGATGGAGTATCCATTCTCCCTATCTCTTCCATCATACTTCTTGTCTCCCCTCCCACACACGCTTCTCCTCTCCCCCCCCCCCCCCCATACATCCCTTCCCAGGTGTCTCCCTAGATGCACCCTCCCCGTCTCCCCGCTAAGCATACACTCCCCCGTAGCCCTACCACACACCCTTCCCATCTCTATCCACTTACACCCTCCCAGCCTCCACCCACCCCACACATACACACACCCTTCCCATCTTCCCTTCACTCTCACACTCCCCCTTCCCATCACCCCCTCGCATGCCCTCCTCATCTCGCCACATCACTAACTATTTTCACACTGCAGTCTTCACCACTGTAAACATCCTGCCACCATGTCCATCTCCACTAACACACTCATTCCCCTGTACCCGTCTCCACCCACACATCCTCTCTCCATATCTCCCCTGTCACTGTAAACATTATCACTACACACCATCTATGCAGGAGATGTAAGGTCTCTCATGACTTTATGGCAAAAGGTCGTGTTGAGTTGCATGATTCTCTCTAGTATGGTTGGAAGCTTCAGTTCTCCCCTCATGTTGATGATGCTTGTGCATCTTGGGGCACCAAGAATTATCCTCATGGCCTCATTCTGTACTACTTCAAGTTTGTCCAACACAGAGGAGGGGAAATTAATTAGGTGCAAGGCATGATAATCAACGAGAGATCTAACAAACATCATATAGAGTAGTCTAGCATATTTAATATTGATACCAATATTCTTACCGGTAACTTTTTCAGTGGTTTAAGTCTTTCATTTAACCTACGATCACTTTTTTATTAATATTAGGTACATCTGCATTAGTGCAGCTACCCTAGACTATATGAAGGGGAGTACAGTGTGTCAAAAAAAGCTAACTAGGATGATGCTAAAAAATCCCCATCACACAGGATGGTTAGTCATGCAGAGGCATGTGATGGGCAGTCCACATAGGATGGTAAACTAATATTAAACTCTACGGACATTTGTATGCATATTTCACAACCACCGAGTTCGTCTAGCGGCCAGTCCCCTTCTTATCTTGAGATCTTGAGGTTATCTTGAGATGATTTCGGGGCTTTTTAGTGTCCCCGCGGCCCGGTCCTCGACCAGGCCTCCACCCCCAGGAAGCAGCCTGTGACAGCTGACTAACTCCCAGGTACCTATTTACTGCTAGGTAACAGGGTTCTACGATCCCCTTCAAGGGGATCGTAGTTAACAGATGTCAGCTGTAAAGTGCTGAATTTCTATACCTAAATTAACAAAAAGGTTTCGGAATCATTATTACAGTTAAAACTTAATAAGAGACAATTTATACAGATAAAATAAGTTTAGATTAGATTCAGAAAAGAAAAATCGAAAAATACTGGTTTGGGTATCAGTTGTAGATCTGTAGAAGATGTTTACGAGCACCACAATAGACTAGGGGTCGGTGGACAGTTTTAATACTGGCGAAGATAAATATATAGAATGGTACGTGTTATTGAATATATATTGAAGCTGCCGCGATCCGGCCAAACGCATTTTTGCAATTTCATCTATTCCGATTTTTTTTATTCCAATGTTGAATGCTACCGTGAAAGGCAGGAGATGTTTTCACATTGTTGGGGGGACAGGATAACTATTTTCCAACATCTTTCAACATCATTTTCCAACATTCGAATAACAGGATGACCTTTCCAAACAATTCAACCAACACCAGTTGTCTAACTCCCAGGTACCTATTTTCTGCTAGGTGAACAGGTGCCATCAGGTGCAGGGAATCGCTGCCCAAACGTCTCTGTCCTGCTGCGGGAATCGAACCCCGAACATTTCGGCTGTGGATCAATGACTGAGCAAGTTCACATCGTGTTATTTAGAGAGTCAAATATGCATAAAACAATATTATGATGCGCCAAACTCATTACTTGCAGACCAATGGATATAGACATTGATGTATATATCACTATATATATTGATGGATATATATATATATATATATATATATATATATATATATATATATATATATATATATATATATATATATATATATATATTTTACACAGAGAGGTAGATATATATATCTATCATTTTATAGCTATATATATATGTCATATAACAAATATCTAACAGAATAACAAAGCCTGACGGCTGAGTGAACAGCGTTCGGGGTTCGTAGTCCTAAGGTTCGGGGTTCGTAGTCCTAAGGTTCGGGGTTCGATCCCCAGGTGGAGGCTGAAACAAATGGGCAGATGTTTACCCCTGATGCCTCCCTCTTCACCTAGCAGTAAATAGGCACCTGGGAGTTAGACAGCTGCTACGGGCTGCTTCCTGGGGCATGTGAAACAAAAAAGTAGGCCTGCTCGAGGACCGGGCCGCGGGGACGCTAAGCCCCGAAATCATCAAGATAATCACTCAAGAAATATAAATCTCTCGTCTTGCATTCTATTTTGGGAATATTTATGCTATATTTTTATTGGTTTTTACTTAAGAAAAAATATAGTGTTATTCTCCTTTTTAATTACTGATCTTGTGATTAATTTGAGATTAAATAAGGGAAGGGGACTATGAGGAAGAAGTGCCAAGCCGTTACGGCTATATAGCACTTGGAAGTGATCAGGAAAAGGATTTGGGATGGGACAGGTTGGGAGGGGATGGAATGGTTAAATAAAGCTCACTTAACCTCAGTTTTATCAGTTATAAGAATATCCTCGATGATTCAAATATTAAACGATATAGATAACATTGGTTAATGATACATATTTATGTATGTATCATGTATCGTCAACCTGGAGACAGGGGGGGGGGGAGTTAAATATATTACTTCGACTCAAGACACTGGTGGAGGCGGCCATTGGCGACATCTATACATACATACCTAGACAGTCTTAATATAGACTATTGAAGCAAGTGTGGATGTGCCTGAACCATCAACTGTGTTGCATCTTTACACGGACTTGATAGATGGACCCGAGGGCCTCTGGGTACCTGATAGATGGACCCGAGGGCCTCTGGGTACCTGATAGATGGACCCGAGGGCCTCTGGGTACCTGATAGATGGACCCGAGGGCCTCTGGGTACCTGATAGATGGACCCGAGGGCCTCTGGGTACCTGATAGATGGACCCGAGGGCATCTGGGTACCTGATAGATGGACCCGAGGGCATCTGGGTACCTGATAGATGGACCCGAGGGCCTCTGGGTACCTGATAGATGGACCCGAGGGCCTCTGGGTACCTGATAGATGGACCCGAGGGCATCTGGGCACCTGATAGATGGACTCGACGGCCTCTGGGTACTTGATAGATGGATCCGAGGGCATCTGGGTACCTGATAGATGGACCCGAGGGCATCTGGGTACTTGATAGATGGACCCGAGGGCCTCTGGGTACCTGATAGATGGACCCGAGGGCATCTGGGTACCTGATAGATGGACCCGAGGGCATCTGGGTACTTGATAGATGGACCCGAGGGCATCTGGGCACCTGATAGATGGACCCGAGGGCCTCTGGGCACCTGATAGATGGACTCGACGGCCTCTGGGTACTTGATAGATGGATCCGAGGGCATCTGGGTACCTGATAGATGGACCCGAGGGCATCTGGGTACTTGATAGATGGACCCGAGGGCATCTGGGTACCTGATAGATGGATCCGAGGGCATCTGGGTACCTGATAGATGGACCCGAGGGCATCTGGGTACCTGATAGATGGATCCGAGGGCATCTGGGTACTTGATAGATGGACCCGAGGGCATCTGGGTACCTGATAGATGGATCCGAGGGCATCTGGGTACCTGATAGATGGACCCGAGGGCATCTGAGCACTTGATAGATGGACCCGAGGGCATCTGGGCACCTGATAGATGGACCCGAGGGCCTCTGGGTACTTGATAGATGGACCCAAGGGCGTCTGGGCACCTGATAGATGGACCCGAGGGCATCTGGGTACCTGATAGATGGACCCGAGGGCGTCTGGGCACCTGATAGATGGACCCGAGGACATCTGGGCACTTCTGCTTTATCTTATCAGGTGGATATAAAGTTCTCTTTCAAAACGTATGATATAAAATACTGCCAATATTATTCTATCTCGCGCTAAAATAATATTGCTATTACCGTGCAAATGAAATATTACCTTTCACGATGTGTGTGGGGGAAATTTGAACAATGCTGTGAGTTCTGATATTACTTGCACCCTCTTTGTTACATGATCCTTATGGTTGAGTGGTTTCCGGTGATAATTACCACGACACCCCTTGTTCATACAACCCCATCTCTCCCCCTACCCACCCCTTCACAATACACCACTCAGTATTGTGCTGTTAGTAATACACCAGACGTATATTAACTACTCAAATAACCAGCCACACTCAAGAGAAGGGACCCTGCACATATACAAGACATGAAGTGTATGTCTAATACACACACCTATTGTGTTCCCTGTATGATTAATTCGCATGTAGTGTGTTCCTTGTATACTCACTACACATCTGGTACTGAGTGTGTTGAAGGTATAGCTCCTGACCTTGCTCGCCTGGCTAACAGCCTGAAGGGTAGTTACACAGAAGAAGATAAACCAATCCTGCTGCTGCAGCCGCTGCCTATACGACGACAACGATTGGGCCCTCGTTACATCACGACACAAGGGGTCCCAATTTGAGGGAACAGAATCAGGGGAGAGAGATAGAGGGAGAATCAGGGACAGGGGATCGAGGCCCGTCCCAGTCCCCCACTCCAGAGATTTACTATTCAACACCAAGGAAGATTATATTATCCTCCAGAGACTAGTTACCAAGACTGATTGTGACGGTGGCGGATGTATAGACAGCGGGGGTGATTACCTCTCACTGATTTATGAAGCTGGGAGAGTGATTAATTGGATTTGATTACATTAGTAATAGTGATACTGATTATAGGTACTGGTGAGCCTCTTATACTAGTTATCATGAGTTGGTGAGCCTATTACAGTGGTTATCATGCCTTGGTGAGCCTATTACAGTGGTTATCATGACTTGGTGAGCCTATTACAGTGGTTATCATGCCCTGGTGAGCCTATTACAGTGGTTATCATGACTTGGTGAGCCTATTACAGTGGTTATCATGCCCTGGTGAGCCTATTACAGTGGTTATCATGCCCTGGTGAGCCTATTACAGTGGTTATCATGCCCTGGTGAGAGAGAGAGAGAGAGAGAGAGAGAGAGAGACAGAGAGAGAGACAGAGACTGAGAGAGACTGAGAGAGACTGAGAGAGACTGAGAGACTGGCGGCCACAGGCATGACTCTCCCTATCTTCGTCTCGTCCAGGGGTTCATTAGGAATTATGCTGATGTTACACACGAAACTGCAAGCTAAAAGCTGTTATTCTGCACCAGTTCACCGGAAGCTTCGTCCAAATAACTGGTTGTCAGGATATCCTGATTATTACTCTTCCTGGTGAATTAACTTGATTTGAGGTTCAGTTATAACCCCCGTTAGTCACAGGAGGAAGCGGGAGCCAGTTGGGCACTAGATTCTCGTACGATCGGTTGATCCTAACTTCGTAGGCCTCTACGAACTGAGTGATGCATCCCCAGACCTCACTCCCGTGCCTGGCAAGTCCACTTCGGGATCGTCATAGCCCGTGCTACTTGCAACTTTTGGGTTCCGGGGGAGCTGAATGTCAAACAACAACACCACCACCAACAAGCTGAGTGATCACGTGGCCGCCCTCCATCCTGGTAACGAACTGAAGGTGATTACCCAAAGCCAGGCTTAAGACCTCTCGACAACAGATGGGTTATTACAACCTCCACAATACATTTCTGGCCAATTGGCAGCTATGCTTTTGATCCACCACCGTTATCAGGGCCACAATCGTTATCAGGGCCACCACCGTTATCAGGGCCACCGCCGTTATCAGGGCCACCACCGTTATCGAGGACATAGCCAGATCACAGCCAGTTCGGAGACCCGCAGCTGGTGCCGAGACCGCTAACAACTTCGTGCCAATATTTACTGGAAGAGACTGGTGGGAAACTTTGAGGACTGAAGTCTTCAAAGACCAACACAATGTTTTTGGAGCATGTTGATGTGTTTATCTCTTATAGGTACCCTCAGGCACCCCTCTTAGCCCCCTGGACGGCCGGCTCTGTGTGTGTGTGTGTGTGTGTGTGTGTGTGTGTGTGTGTGTGTGTGTGTGTGTGTGTGTGTGTGTGTGTGTGTGTGTGTGTGTGTTTTCACGTAGTTGTATTCACCTAGTTGTGTTTGCGGGGGTTGAGTTTTGCTCTTTCGGTCCGCCTCTCAACTGTCAATCAACTGTTTACTAACTACTTTTTTTTCTCCCACACCACATACACACACACCAGGAAGCAGCCCATGACAGCTGACTAACTCCCAGATACCTATTTACTGCTAGGTAACAGGAAACATTCAGGGTTGCCCATTTGTTTCTGCCAGGTGCGGGAATCGAATCCGCGGCACAGAATTACGAGTCCTGCGCGCTATCCACCAGGCTACCAGGGTGTGTGTGTGTGTGTGTGTGTGTGTGTGTGTGTGTGTGTGTGTGTGTGTGTGTGTGTGTGTGTGTGTGTGTGTCTACTTCACTACAGCGTAAATTGTAAATATGAAGTCAGAGAGGTGAAGGGGGAGCCAGGCCTTGAAGGGGACATAATTTAAGAGAGAGTAAGGGAGAGGGGGCGCTAGGACGACCTGAAGGGAGAGAGAGAGGGGAAAGGAAGAGGGTGAAGGGAGAGTGGAAGAAAAAGATGGCAGCCAAAGATAGTAATGAGTGAGTGGGAGGAAAACAAAGGCTGATGTTCCCATGTCACAGTGAGGAGAGTTAGGTATTACGAGTAAGCGCTGAGCCGGAATGCTCTCATGCCACGTGCACGGGTATGAGGACACGTGCACGGGTATGAGGACACAGGCAAGGGTATGAGGACACGAGCAAGGGTATGAGGACACAGGCAAGGGTATGAGGACACGTGCAAGGGTATGAGGACACGAGCAAGGGTATGAGGACACGTACAAGGGTATGAGGGCACGTGCAAGGGTATGAGGACACGTACAAGGGTATGAGGGCACGTGCAAGGGTATGAGGGCACGTGCAAGGGTATGAGGACACGAGCAAGGGTATGAGGACACGAGCAAGGGTATGAGGACACGAGCAAGGGTATGAGGACACGAGCACGGGTATGAGAACACGTGCACGGGTATGAGGACACGAGCAAGGGTATGAGAACACGTGCACGGGTATGAGGACACGAGCAAGGGTATGAGAACACGTGCACGGGTATGAGGACACGAGCACGGGTATGAGAACACGTGCACGGGTATGAGGACACGAGCACGGGTATGAGAACACGTGCACGGGTATGAGGACACAGAGTAGATAGTGCCAATGCACGACCATTTGATGTTGACGGGAGCTGGTTGTAAACCCAAAGGGTTTTGGCTTGGAAAAATGCCAGGCGGATATTTTTTTTCCAAAAATGTTTAGACAGATTTTAAGGACAGTGGGACGCTCTCCTCTTCATCACTGACACACAGGGACGAAAAACTAGAGGAATTGTTTTGTGTGTCGCTGGTAATGGCCTCAATTATTGCGCTAGGTGACAGCTGGCAATTACCGAGACGTGGATGGCGTCGTCAGAGGCGCGTGAGGGAGGCTCTGAAGGCACTACGGGCTCACCATAGCCCGTGCTACTTGGAGCTTTGTTCCAGGTAGCGAATCTTTAACAACAGCAACAACAAGCTGACGAGAGGGTCACCTACTGTAGGTCGTCACTATACTGCTCAGGGGCCAGATTCACGAAAGCATTTACGCAAGCACTTACGAACGTGTACATCTTTCCTCAATCTTTGACGGCTTTGGTTACATTTATTAAACAGTTTACAAGCATGAAAACTTGCCAATCAACTGTTGTTATTGTTATAAACAGCCTCCTGGTGCTTCGGAGCTCATTAACTGTTTAATAATTGTAAACAAAGCCGCCAAAGATTGAGAAAAGATGTACAGGTTCGTAAGTGTTTGGGTAAGTGCTTTCGTGAATCTGGCCCCTGACCCTTGTTAAACTTTATAGTCAACAGTGACCTAGACGCAACAGCTATCGAAGACTATATATCCCTTGCGTCTGTATACATATATGAGCCTCCAATATATAAGACTGGAGAGTGGTGGGAGGAGTCACAGAGGACCTACAGAAGGTGTGCTGTATCGAGGGCCGCTGGTGACAGGGGCGGGTGGCCCCTGAGGGTACAAGACGATTCCATTCCCTCCATTCACCTGGGCTTTAGGGGATTCGAACCGTGGACCGCATGTGTGTGTGAGGTCGAAGCTCTCTTGGTGCACGACGACCTTCGCGAGAGCCGAAGAGCGGAGGGTTCGGGCAGCGAGGCCTATAACAGTTCTAACGTCTCTGCTTATTTTTGGCAAGTGTGTGATGAGTGTGTTGCTAGCGTGCTCTCACACTTGAACAAGCTAAGTGTGGTAGCGTGCTCTCACACTGGAACAATCCAAGTGTGCTAGCGTGCTCTCACACTTGAACAATCCAAGTGTGCTAGCGTGCTCTCACACTTGAACAATCAAAGTGTGCTAGCATGCTCTCACACTTGAACAAGCTAAGTGTGCTAGCGTGCTCTCACACTTGAACAATCAAAGTGTGCTAGCATGCTCTCACACTTGAACAATCAAAGTGTGCTAGCGTGCTCTCACACTTGAACAATCCAAGTGTGCTAGCGTGCTCTCACACTTGAACAAGCTAAGTGTGCTAGCGTGCTCTCACACTTGAACAAGCTAAGTGTGCTAGCGTGCTCTCACACTTGAACAATCAAAGTGTGCTAGCGTGCTCTCACACTTGAACAATCCAAGTGTGCTAGCGTGCTCTCACACTTGAACAATCAAAGTGTGCTAGCGTGCTCTCACACTTGAACAATCAAAGTGTGCTAGCGTGCTCTCACACTTGAACAAGCTAAGTGTGCTAGCGTGCTCTCACACTTGAACAAGCTAAGTGTACTAGCGTGCTCTCACACTTGAACAAGCTAAGTGATCAAGTGTGCAAGTGTTGAATGTGTAAGATCATTGGCGTGTCAAGTGTCAAGAATGTCTGGTAATCACTCCAAGGCGTGTTCAAGAGGACTGTTAGGGGCAGGCATCACGAGTGCCCCGGTCTAGTGTTTGGACATAATCTTCTGGACACATATTTCTCTCCCAGGCCAACTGGACACTTCCCAAACGCCTTTACTTTATGTAAAGGCGTGTGGGAAGTGGGTAAACGCCCACACGTTTACCCACACGTGTGGGCGTGTGGGTAAACTAATTACCTGCATTGACAATAATAATAAAGTGCAATGCATTCACATATTAAGTGCAATGTCTGTGTCAATCATTACAGTGAATACCTGTGCGAATGTGGGGGATGTGTGTTTATTTTTGTATATTTCGTATGTTATCTTCTTGAGATGATGATTTCGGGGCTTAGCGTTCCCGCGGCCCGGTCCTCGACCAGGCCTCCTTTTTGTTACACACCCGCAGGAAGCAGCCCGCAGCAGCTGTCTAACTCCCAGGTACCTATTTACTGCTAGGTAACAGGGGCATCAGGGTGAAAGAAACATTTTGCCCATTTGTTTCCGCCTCCACCGGGGATCGAACCCGGAACCTCAGGACTACGAATCCGAAGCGCTGTCCACCCAGCTGTCAGGCACATTTTGTTCATGTTCCCCAAGTTTTAGTGACAGCATGAATGGCCAGCCCTTACGAGTCTGGTAACTGTTCTCAGATTGCTGTTAACGAGATTGTTAACGAAAATTCAACTGACTTGAGTTACTTTATTCACTACGTGTTGATAAGTAAAGCACAGAGGCCACATTTTGCATATTCATCTTTAGAAATATTTCCATGTACGTAGAATTTCAGCGCCATGGTCACCTTTAATTATTAATGTAATATGAAGCTCGAGCCATGCAAGGGCAACTCCTCTGACTGGGTGAGAGGCAATCTCTGATACGCCAGTCCACACCGAACCCGTAGTGGACTTACCTGGCACAGGAGCGGGGCAAGTAGCGCGGGCTATGGTGAGCCCGTAGTGGACTTACCTGGCACAGGAGCGGGGCAAGTAGCACGGGCTATGGTGAGCCCGTAGTGGACTTACCTGGCACAGGAGCGGGGCAAGTAGCACGGGCTATGGTGAGCCCGTAGTGGACTTACCTGGCACAGGAGCGGGGCAAGTAGCACGGGCTATGGTGAGCCCGTAGTGGACTTACCTGGCACAGGAGCGGGGCAAGTAGCACGGGCTATGGTGAGCCCGTAGTGGACTTACCTGGCACAGGAGCGGGGCAAGTAGCACGGGCTATGGTGAGCCCGTAGTGGACTTACCTGGCACAGGAGCGGGGCAAGTAGCACGGGCTATGGTGAGCCCGTAGTGGACTTACCTGGCACAGGAGCGGGGCAAGTAGCACGGGCTATGGTGAGCCCGTAGTGGACTTACCTGGCACAGGAGCGGGGCAAGTAGCACGGGCTATGGTGAGCCCGTAGTGGACTTACCTGGCACAGGAGCGGGGCAAGTAGCACGGGCTATGGTGAGCCCGTAGTGGACTTACCTGGCACAGTTCAGGTAAGTCCACTACGATCATCCAGTTCACCTAATGCAATCTGTCTTTTCAAAACAAAAATATATTTGTTATCAGTCTGCCTTAACAAAGCGTTTGGCGTTAGTACAAACGCTTGATTTAAGGATTTAAGATTCTTAGGGATTTAAGAATATAATTCTTTGAAGCAGTCTACGAAATTAAGTGTTCAACTATACATGTCTTCCATGGTCGTTCACAGACAAAATGATCGCATCTCTTACCGAAGAAAAGCCGTAAATAGTTCCCAAGTTTCTTTTCAGGAGCTCACTAAATGTAAAACATTTGAGCGTGTTTCTAAAAGCTTTAATTTGTTCTGGTAGAAATTTAGCATTACACAGTAAGCATGCCATTAAAACTTCCGGTGCGAGTGTGAAGTTTGTTGTCGTCAAGCCTTAAGATACAGTCGAATGCTCTACCATTGATTGTTGTCGTCAAGCCTTAAGATACAGTCGAATGCTCTACCATTGATTGTTGTCGTCAAGCCTTAAGATACAGTCGAATGCTCTACCATTGATTGTTGTCGTCAAGCCTTAAGATACAGTCGAATGCTCTACCACTGATTGTTGTCGTCAAGCCTTAAGATACAGTCGAATGCTCTACCACTGATTGTTGGCGTCAAGCCTTAAGATACAGTCGAATGCTCTACCACTGATTGTTGGCGTCAAGCCTTAAGATACAGTCGAATGCTCTACCACTGATTGTTGGCGTCAAGCCTTAAGATACAGTCGAATGCTCTACCACTGATTGTTGGCGTCAAGCCTTAAGATACAGTCGAATGCTCTACCACTGATTGTTGTCGTCAAGCCTTAAGATACAGTCGAATGCTCTACCACTGATTGTTGGCGTCAAGCCTTAAGATACAGTCGAATGCTCTACCACTGATTGTTGGCGTCAAGCCTTAAGATACAGTCGAATGCTCTACCACTGATTGTTGTCGTCAAGCCTTAAGATACAGTCGAATGCTCTACCACTGATTGTTGGCGTCAAGCCTTAAGATACAGTCGAATGCTCTACCACTGATTGTTGTCGTCAAGCCTTAAGATACAGTCGAATGCTCTACCACTGATTGTTGGCGTCAAGCCTTAAGATACAGTCGAATGCTCTACCACTGATTGTTGTCGCCATAGTGAGGTGTAAACGTACAGGCGAGAGATGGCTGAACGATGGGTGATTGTTACGAAAGGAATGAAATGGTTAGATGCCCAGTGGAAGCCTCGTGAGTGAGGGTTTTGAGCGATATGGCGGTCAGAATGGATAATATGGCGGTCAGAATGGATAATATGGCGGTCAGAATGGATAATATGGCGGTCAGAATGGATAATATGGCGGTCAGAATGGATAATATGGCGGTCAGAATGGATAATATGGAGGTCAGAATGGATAATATGGCGGTCAGAATGGATAATATGGCGGTCAGAACGGATAATATGGCGGTCAGAATGGATAATATGGCGGTCAGAATGGATAATATGGCGGTCAGAATGGATAATATGGCGGTCAGAATGGATAATATGGCGGTCAGAATGGATAATATGCGATCGGTGATGGATGAGCACAATGTTAAGAGTGCGAAGGATGGATAAGAGGACTAAGGTGGATAAGGTGGTGGACCAGAAGAGGAATGTGAGTGAATGAATGAAGACTGAATGACCAGAACCAAAAAACGTTGCCTGAGACGAGAATCACTCTCGCGGCACCACTGCCGCGAGAGGCAGCGGTGCGTTGTAGCCGCGAGAGGCAGCGGTGCGTTGTAGCCGCGAGAGGCAGCGGTGCGTTGTAGCCGCGAGAGGCAGCGGTGCGTTGTAGCCGCGAGAGGCAGCGGTGCGTTGTAGCCGCGAGAGGCAGCGGTGTGCTGTAATCTCTGAAGACAATCATTGTCATCGCGGCCGGCATTAAACTAATTACCAGGCAGCTGCTGATTGGCTGAGAGGCTGTGTTGGGAGGTAATGCAGTTGAGCCCAAGTCAATTACATCAGCGAATCACACTTGTGCTTGGTTCCTGTTCACTAACCCCTAGATTATTGCAGCTCACATCAAATTAAGTAAATATATATAATATATATATATATATATAATATAATATATATCGAATATAAATTAATATTATTATATATTAGCCTATTTGTGGATATTTAGGCACTGGTTAGGTTAGGTGTTTAGGTTCTGTTGGTGATTATTTGTATTTGTAGTACGTGGGTGAAGCATTTACAGCGTTGTGGTTCGAACACAAGTCGTCAGTGAAGCACTTGTTCCGGAAGTGTTCGGACGTCAGCAGTTGAGTCGTGTGTAAACCGTTTTTCATTCATAAACAGGGGGTTTGGCGGGTGGATGGAATGGACTCTGGGGTTTTGTTTAGAGGACGCGATGCGGAATCAGAACTTATGCTTCAACTCTGGCAGCTGCCTCTTTTTTAAGTTTTATCAAACTGAGAAATATGCAGGCGATGAGTCACAATAACGTGGCTGAAGTATGTTGACCAGACCACACACTAGAAGTTGAAGGGACAACGACGTTTCGGTCCGTCATGGACCATTCTCAAGTCGTTTGTGACACAATCGACTTCAGAGTGGTCCAGGACGGACCGAAACGTCGTCGTCCCTTCAACTTCTAGTGTGTGGTCTGGTCAACTGAGAAATATAATTATCCCATTTCTCATGCGAGCAGCACTGCACCTCGTCGCCTCTCACTCAGTCCTCACAATCATGTGAGAATCATTTTGCCCGAAACGATATGCGTGCTAGTGGCTTTACAAGATTGTAATTTCAACTTAAAACACTCTCTCTCTATGCTCCACCATCACTACTGTGGTGTTGTGCTGCCACTCTAGTTCACTGTATCACTACTGTGGTGTTGTGCTGCCACTCTAGTTCACTGTATCACTACTGTGGTGTTGTGCTGCCACTTTAGTTCACTGTACCACTAATGTGGTGTTGTGCTGCCACTCTAGTTCACTGTATCACTACTGTGGTGTTGTGCTGCCACTCTAGTTCACTGTACCACCACCATCACTACTGTGGTGTTGTGCTGCCACTCTAGTTCACTGTACTACCACCATTAACCATCTCTTAACCCCCCAATGTACTTTCTTGTATATATACAAATAAATAAATAAATAAGAAACATGTCGGCATCTTCAGAAGCTGGAATGTCCTCACTACCATCAATATATTTTATCCCCTAATGACTTCACTATTAATGTCACGCTGCGAAACGTAATTAGGTTCAGTGGATATTTACGTTATATTGTATTTTTTTAGATTTAAACGTCTATTTTCAGGAGAGTCGCAATTTAAACGTCTATTTTCTGGAGAGTCGTAATTTACCGCTTATAAAACTAATCTTGTTCCCATTTTGCCTTGAGAAGGTTGGGCGCGTCAAGACTGTAAAGTCACTGTCATAATACTAGTTCCTTAGACGGAACTATGCGTTTCTTTGGGAATTATGTGCTGTTAATGGCTATTTTCTCGTTATTTAAGAAATATTTGGTCTAAGATATGATTGTCCTAAATTTTAAAAGCTTCAGGAGGGGAGTTCTGTTGTCACATTTTTGTTCACATTTTCCAAACTTGTCTAGCGTTATTTGTTTCTCAAGTTACGCATTTAAAACTTTTCTTGCTACATTTGAAGTGATTGTTTTCCTTGTTCGACAGTCCATGGTTAGTCAGTGAGATAGGCTTCTCAGTTAAACCGGCTTGATCAGTAATAGTACACTCTCACAAGTCTGGTCAAAGTTAGCTTTGATCGACTATCACAAGTCAGGTCAAAGTTAGCTTTGATCGACTATCACAGGTCAGGTCAAAGGTAGCGTCTACCAACTCACAGGTCAGGTCAAAGGTAGCGTCTACCAACTCACAGGTCGGGTCAAAGGTAGCGTCTACCAACTCACAGGTCAGGTCAAAGGTAGCGTCTACCAACTCACAGGTCAGGTCAAAGGTAGCGTCTACCAACTCACAGGTCAGGTCAAAGGTAGCGTCTACCAACTCACAGGTCAGGTCAAAGGTAGCGTCTACCAACTCACAGGTCGGGTCAAAGGTAGCGTCTACCAACTCACAGGTCAGGTCAAAGGTAGCGTCTACCAACTCACAGGTCAGGTCAAAGGTAGCGTCTACCAACTCACAGGTCGGGTCAAAGGTAGCGTCTACCAACTCACAGGTCGGGTCAAAGGTAGCGTCTACCAACTCACAGGTCAGGTCAAAGGTAGCGTCTACCAACTCACAGGTCGGGTCAAAGGTAGCGTCTACCAACTCACAGGTCGGGTCAAAGGTAGCGTCTACCAACTCACAGGTCGGGTCAAAGGTAGCGTCTACCAACTCACAGGTCAGGTCAAAGGTAGCGTCTACCAACTCACAGGTCAGGTCAAAGGTAGCGTCTACCAACTCACAGGTCAGGTCAAAGGTAGCGTCTACCAACTCACAGGTCAGGTCAAAGGTAGCGTCTACCAACTCACAGGTCAGGTCAAAGGTAGCGTCTACCAACTCACAGGTCGGGTCAAAGGTAGCGTCTACCAACTCACAGGTCAGGTCAAAGGTAGCGTCTACCAACTCACAGGTCGGGTCAAAGGTAGCGTCTGGGTGCCTACACAACATCAGTATGGACATCACTTGGGCTTTAGCCTCACGCTACGAGGCAGATGCCTCAAGACAATTACCCATAAACACGAAGTTTTGCACAATTAATGAGAGGAAAAAGTTCTTGAGGTAGTTTATGTCTTCTTAATGGTCAGATTAATTAACACGCCCAACCTTTACACTAAATTAATTATTAATTATCATTAATTATCTGCAGGAAAGGGGAAATTTGTGGTTCATTAGCGTTGAGGAAGTATATTGATAAGAAATGGATTTAGTCACTTTGAAGATCAAATTACAACAGTTATGTAGTTATTTTGATCGTTTGGTAGTAATGACGGGTCATTACTCATTTCGTGACGTCACGTGATGTTTGTACAATCACCACTATCCCTAATGAACAAATCCACAAGGGCCGTGACGAGGGTTCGAATCTACGTCCGAGAGCATCCCAGACGCTGCCTTAATCGACTGAGCTACGACAGGGTAAAAGAATATCAGGGCTCAGTCGATTAAGGCAGCGTCTGAGATGCTCTCGGACGTATGTTCGAATCCTTGTCACGGCCCTTGTGGATTTGTTCGTTTGATGCTATTGTGATTTCTATGTTTAACCACCATCCCTAATTAGCTGTGTGTATTATGCACCCCATACCCACCTGGTGGATGGTGATGGACAGGGTTACAGAGGCACCTGATCACTATCCTTGTGATGTCCCTTTTTGCTCATGATCAATCTGTGTTCAATCATTGATCAATCATTATCTCTGGTACAACCACTTGGGGTGGATGGTAGAGCGACGGTTTCGCATCATGCAGGTCGGCGTTCAATCCCCGACCGTCCATGTGGTTGGGCACCATTCCTCCCCCCCCCCCACACCGTCCCATCCCAGATCCTTATCCTGACCCCTTCCCAGTGCTATATAGTCGTAATGGCTTGGCTCTTTCCTCTGATAATTTCTTCTCGTGTTTCTGACGAGTCTATTCTTAATGGTTTTCGGTAGATGCTCAGAAGCTTATTATATTCTTAGCTTTGTAACGGGTGGTGGGGGAAATAGCTCTATCTTGTCCATTATTCCACCCCCCAGTTAACTAACGAGGCCGGGGGAAACAGCTCTCTCTAGTCCGTTATCCCGTCCCCAGTTAGCTAACTATTCTAGAGCACCTCCAGAGTTCCTACGGCAGCCTCTCTCGTTCAACACCTTGTAACCTAGGTATTTGACTACCTAGGTGCGGGGACTACTAGGCGCCGTAACTTGATCAGTTACCCGCAACTCTAGAGAGAACTCTAGAACACATTTCACTGCCACAAACGTATAAGAGAAACGAAAGGAAAGAGATGACTAGTGAAGTAATTAGTAAGGGTTTGGGGTGAGAGAGGTAGAGAGGTGGGAGGAGCGAGAAGGGTCGTCAGTTGAAAGTGAGAGTTCGGAGAGGGGAGGAGTAGATAGGTAGAAGTAGATAGTAGAAGTAGAAGAGTAGATAGTAGAAGAAGAAATGCTGCCACCATCCATTCATTTGTCCGTACCTACAAGACAAGGAATGGAACTTGTCTGTATCACAATATTCTCAAAGATGTTATCAAGAGGTCATTATTAGTCTGTTCCATCAGTATCATGTACTCATTAAAATCATGAACCAGTAACCGCAGAGGCTTTCTCACCTCAACTCAAAAACTCTAGGGAATAAAGTTAAAGACAATTTAAATAATAAATTCAATTATATTTCACACAAGTATCATAATTTAAGCAATTCAACTTAATGTTCAAGATTAATATGCAAAGTGAGTCATCATCCAAGAATTCGAGAACCCTACAACTTGACTGCCCCTGATCCTCACACAACACTTGTAAACACGACCAAGTCACCTAAATGTTCACTCACCGAGGACTGAGTATAAGGGGCCATGACCTCCCAATTTGCACAAAATATGGAATAAATGAAAACTTGTTCGATTTCAGTCAAACTTTTTTGACGAGTTGTACATGAAAAGAGTTTCATCTGGCCCAAGTCTCAGCATCGTAGCATAAATAGGAAGGGAGAAAAAAAATATGGAAGTAGGTTTCAAAATTATTCCAAAATGGTCAAAAACGATTATCAAACACAAGTGTCAACTGAAATCATATCTATGACTCTCGCTATCTCAATAGCATATATTAAAAAAATATTAAAATTAGTATTATTAGAAAAAAATTAGTTAAAAAAAATTGTTTTTTTTTCAAACAAATTTATTATTTTTTTTTTTTATCGGACGATTTTCATGAAACTTGTACACCTGACTGCACATAAGCCTATCTGTAAGGGTGCCAATTTTGGAGAACACTGGTTGATGTCAACCTCAGCCACAGATGGCAGCACCTTAGACTTTATTATTTTCTTATATATTTAAAATGTTTTAAAATAACATAAATGTTTCAATAACTTTTTTTATTTTATTACATTGAACACTTTTTCCAAAACCAAAGTAATAAAATAAAAAAGTTATTCAAACATTTATGTTATTTTAAAACATTTTAAATATATAAGAAAATAATAAAGTCTAAGGTGCTGCCATCTGTGGCTGAGGTTGACATCAACCAGTGTTCTCCAAAATTGGCACCCTTACAGATAGGCTTATGTGCAGTCAGGTGTATATGTTTCATGAAAATCGTCCGATAAAAAAATAAATTGAAAATTTGTTAAAAAAAAAAATTTTTCAATTTTTTTTCTAATAACACTAATTTTAATATTTTTTTAATATATGCTATTGAGATAGCGAGAGTCATAGATATGATTTCAGTTGACACTTGTGTTTGATAATCGTTTTTGACCATTTTGGAATAATTTTGAAACCTACTTCAATATTTTTTTTCTCCCTTCCTATTTAAGCTACGATGCTGAGACTTGGGCCAGATGAAACTCTTTTCATGTACAACTCGTCAAAAATGTTTGATTGAAATCGAACCAGTTTTCATTTATTCCATATTTTGGGCAAATTGGGAGGTCATGCTCACTAAGTTGAATAGAGTTGTCGGGCAGCGTCACCCCCCCGTCCGGCGACAGCCTATCTCGACGGCTGGCCTCTGCTCTGCTGGCTGGTCTCCTATTGCTTCTCTCCTATGCTCCCTCAGTATATATTGGGAAACCTAGTAGCTAACTCCGTCCACGAGTAGATAGCCCGAGGCGCTCAACGAAACCACTCCTTAAACGACGGCATGTTTGATGGACCTACCGGGCTACAATTATCAGATTAGCGGAAGCAAGGTGAAATTTGCATGAGCTGACGTCAGGTCAACTTCAGGTCATTAACGCTTAGAGGTGTGAGTTTCAGGCCGACAAACTGGCGCCTTTCAGATCCTTGTCTCTGACTTATGTATCTCTATGTATGTATTAAATAAAACAAAACAAAACACCTTACGGTGTTACAGCTTGACAATCCCCCTAACTAAAGAAGGTTTAAGCAAGTAAATGTTTTCATCGAAACTTCAGCCACAGTAACGTGGCTGAAGTATGTTGACCAGACCACACACTACAAGGTAAAGGGATGACGACGTTTCGGTCCGTCCTGGACCATTCTCAAGTCGATTATGACACAATCGACTTGAGAATGGTCCAGGACGGACCGAAACGTCGTCGTCCCTTCACCTTCTAGTGTGTGGACTGGTCAACATACTTCAGCCACGTTATTGTGACTCATCGTCCGTCCACGAAGCTGGTATTCTTCAAGCACCCCCCCTCCCCCCCCCCTAGTGTAGTTCTTAACGAGCTACAAGAGTCATCAGGACGGAAGAGCTGATCTAGCGAACTATTACTCTCCTTGAGACCTCACCATCCAAACTGAGACATCACCTGTGGTGTTAATGAGACGAAGACTCTGGTGATCTCCCCCAGGGAGTGCCCTCAGGGTACCAGTGTTGTTCTCTTGACGTTGTGAGCAGCGGTGAATAGCTATATCGACCCTCTGGCCGGCTCGTTAAAGATATAATGAAGCCACAGTATCGGCTCCTTACACTCATTAGCACCACGCAAAACTTGGAGATTGTGAGACGTAACCTGGCAAACTATAGCACCCTATGTTGATGAGAGAGAGAGAGAGAGAGAGAGAGAGAGAGAGAGAGAGAGAGAGAGAGAGAGAGAGAGAGAGAGTGTGAGAGAGTGTGAGAGAGTGTGAGAGAGTGTGAGAGAGTGTGAGAGAGTGTGAGAGAGTGTGAGAGAGTGTGAGAGAGTGTGAGAGAGTGTGAGAGAGTGTGAGAGAGTGTGAGAGAGTGTGTGAGAGTGTGAGAGTGTGAGTGTAAGCTGGGTGTTGACAGATGAGTGATGGACTCATAAGGCCTTAGCTATGCGATTTTATTTTTTATTAATGTTGGTCGGGGTTCGTGTTTATTTTAATTATGTCTTTCAGGACTCTTTCTTCCGTCTTGATGGCCGTTGGAAATAAGTATAGAAGAGCTTATGACAAAAGGAAACACCTCTTCACCGTATGTGTAACTAAGGAAAATAAACTTAATACTGAATTGTCAATGATAAACTCGATTCACGAATTCAAACGTAGATTTATCAGAACCCAAGAGTATGTATGAGTGGCAGTACATCAGGTCGCTGTAGACACGGGAACAAGGAGCTGAAGCTCAACCCCTGCACACACACACACACACACACACACACACACACACACACACACACACACACACACACACACACACACCACACACAGAGTGGTGGACAAATGGAATGCATTAGGAAGAGATGTGGTGGAGGCTGACTCCATACACAGTTTCAAGTGTAGATATGATAGAGCCCAATAGGCTCAGGAATCTGTACACCTGTTGATTGACGGTTGAGAGGCGGGACCAAAGAGCCAGAGCTCAACCCCCGCAAACACAACTAGGTGAGTAAACACACACACATCAGCGAGTCCAAGCATCTCATACACCTCACCTTCACCCTCGTACACACACACACACACATCAGCGAGTCCAAGCATCTCATACACCTCACCTTCACCCTCGTACAAACACACACACACATCAGCGAGTCCAAGCATCTCATACACCTCACCTTCACCCTCGTACACACACACACACACATCAGCGAGTCCAAGCATCTCATACACCTCACCTTCACCCTCGTACACACACACACACACACATCAGCGAGTCCAAGCATCTCATACACCTCACCTTCACCCTCGTACACACACACACACACACACATCAGCGAGTCCAAGCATCTCATACACCTCACCTTCACCCTCGTACACACACACACACACATCAGCGAGTCCAAGCATCTCATACACCTCACCTTCACCCTCGTACACACACACACACACATCAGCGAGTCCAAGCATCTCATACACCTCACCTTCACCCTCGTACACACACACACACACATCAGCGAGTCCAAGCAACTCATACACCTCACCTTCACCCTCATGCATAACGTAAACACAAAGGACATGCAGGTCATAAACACACACACTTATACTTACAAGCTTTCCCTGGGTAGTCGACACACAGGGTCAGAGATGTAAAGTGTAAAGTGTTGCAGCACCTGGGGTGTGAACTGCAGCTTGGAAGGCTGAACATTCTGACGCCGTCTTCTCACATTTCTCTATACATGCAAATTCAGCCTCGTTGGTGCCCTTTTGGCACTAGGGAGAACGAGTGCAGTTGGGACATATTTCAGCTGGCGAGATGTATAGTGGCATTAGTACGTGTCGTCCTTGGCGCGTTTCTTTTTTAACGTACGTGTGCGTGCGTGTATTTACTTTTTGTATCTGCAGAATCGAGCTATTAGCTCTTGGACCCCCTTCTTTCTAACCATTATATTTTTCCTCTTATGTCTACTACATATATTTCTCACATACACGCATCCCTAGGAAGCAGTCCGTACCAGCTGTTTAACTCACAGGTATCTATTTACTGCTAAGTGAACAGGCGCATCAGCGTGAAAGAAACTGCCCATTTGTTTCTGCCTCGGCCAGGGATCGAACCCGGGCCCTTTGAACTACGGCACCCGAGCGCTATTCACTCAGCCACGAGGCCCCCCTCGCGCGCGCGCGCGTGTGTGCTTTTGCGGGAGTTGAGCTCCGGCTCTTTGATCCCACCTCTCAACTATCACTCAACTAGTGCACAGGTTCCTGAGAGTATTGTATTCTAATAAATTTATATTTGAAACTGTATATGGAGTCAGCCTCCACCACATTTCTTCCTAATGCATTCCATTTATTAACTATGACACTGAAAAAAAATTGTGTGGCTCATTAAGAACCCCAGTACCTAGTTTTCACCTGTCCCCCCCTATTGCGAGTACCAACTGTGTTTAATAATGTTTTTATCGACCTTGTCAATTCCGCTGAGAATTTTGTATGTGGGAATCATATCTCCCCTTCCTCTTCTATCCTCCACCGACCTGAGGTGCAATTCACGCAACCTTTCCTCGTAACTCATACCTCGTAGTTATGGAACTAGTCTTGTGGCATACCTTTGAACCTTCTCCAACTTTGGTTTATGTTTGACAAGGTATGGACTCCAGGCTGGAGCTGCATACTCCAGGACTGGTCTGACATATGTGGTGCACAAGGTTCTAAATGAATCCTTGCGCAAATTTCTAAAGGCAGTTCTGTTGTACTTAGAGTTTGCAAGAGCAAGATGCAGATCTAGACTTGTCTAAGTGTCGGTCAAGACGTCGACAAGCCTAAAATCAGGTCGACCGAGCATATGAAGGCTCTGGTACACAACTGGCTCGTCCTGTTCCTTTCCTGTTAGTTACTCAACATTCAATTTCGTTTACTCCTTATGGGTATAAATAACTAGTTCGTCAAATAAATACGTCTGCAATGGTCAGGCTTCATATGAGGTGATTGTAGGGGTAACAGCTTGCAGTTTCAGTATGAACACCGATGACATTCCTAATGAACCTTAGTCGTAGTTTAAGAGAGAAAGTTCAAGAAAGAGAATCTCCATTCATGCATTTCAGTACATGAATGTTAACTAGAATTGAGAAACATGATATTACGACTCGCTGATCTCTACCGAATCCCAACACTGACTCTCTCTCCGTCTTCTCAGTCAATCCTACCTTATGGGCTAAACACAAATTCATATAATTACTCAGATTGACCAAATCATGGTAAGTTAATACAGTTATTGAACGCTACCATATAGATATATCAAGTATAATTTCGCCACCCTATGTTATTATTTGTCATAACTCTTTGCAGACGCTGTAACAAGGCGGAGGGTAGTTGAGGTGTTATTATGGCCCTCAGACTGATACTCAAGTTCAAGTACGTTTATTGAGACAATAAAAATACATCTCAAAGGGATAGAGTAACTTCGGCTATTTCTACCCTCCTGCTGATACTCAAGACAGGGAGGTGAGCCAATAGGAGGCGGCGGCTCCACTACACCGATCCAATGTTTACCTTGGTCAGCCAGGCAGTCTCAGAGTCGACTCGTGGGCCATGGAGTCGTTGACGCGTGGAAAAACAAGCTTCTTTCTCGCTCCGACCGGTGCAAGAGTCACATGTGCTCCCCAGCCACTTGCTCTGGACGGTAGAGCGACGGCCTCGCTTCATGCAGGTCGGCGTTCAATCCCCGACCCTCTAAGTGGTTGGGGACCATTCCTTCCCCCCCCGTCCCATCCCAAATCCTTATCCTGACCCCTTCCCAGTGCTATATTGTCGTAATGGTTTGGCGCTTTCCCTTGATAATTCCTTCCTTCCCCAGCCACTTGCTCTGGACGGTAGAGCGACGGCCTCGCTTCATGCAGGTCGACGTTCAATCCCCGACCCTCCAAGTGGTTGGGGACCATTCCTTCCCCCCGTCCCATCCCAAATCCTTATCCTGACCCCTTCCCAGTGCTATATAGTCATAATGGTTTGGCACTTTCCCCTTGATACTTCCCTCCCTTCCCAGGCTGGCAGATATTATCGTCCTTGAAGAATGTTTCGTTACATAAATTTGTGAAGGTTATCTTCGGCCGCGTTATAAAGGAACAGATGATCTGGTGTACGATTTGCGTGATGCAGGATGAGATTCCCATCGGATCAACACTTACGAGGTACTACAAGACCTCTACACTGTACGCGTAGGTGGTAAGTGGACATACTGTCATATTTAGTCAACGTGGTGTAGTGGTAAGACACTCGCCTGGCGTTCCGTGAGCGCTATGTCATGGGTTCATATCCTGGCCGGAGAGGATTTACTGGGCGCAAATCCTTAACTGTAGCCTCTGTTTAACTCAACAGTAAAATGTGTACTTGGTTGTAACAGCGATTCTTCGCGGCGGGGATCGTATTCCAGGGACCTGCCCGAAACGCTACGCGTACTAGTGGCTGTACAAGAATGCAACAACTCTTGTATATATCTCAAAAAAAAAATTACGCTGAGGTAGTAAATGTATAAATATTTATGCTGAGGTGAGAAATTGTGTACTGTGTAAATAGTAAAACAAAAAATGGGAAGAAAAATTATGGTGTAACCGAGTGACGGGAGTCGCAAAATTACCACGTCAGTGGGATGGACTTTAACATATTCCGTCTAAGCGAAGTACAAATGTGTGTATATATATAAAGAGAAATTATATAGTGGGTAAATTTAAAGATTTTTGTATATTACTGAATAAATCCAAAATACATTTTCTTGTAGCTCTAGGTCACGGGAGGTCAGGGTCATATGCCATGGCTGACAGCGAGCCAGGCTGGTAGACTTTGGTTCTGAGAAGTCTACACAAAGACCTCGGGATGAGGGAGGGAATATGGGATACTGTACCACTACTGATATATATAGAGTGGGATTGAACCTCCGTTTTCACGGGAGACATCTCCCGTCACGCAGGGTGCAGTCGCACCTCCACAGATCTCCAGTATCATCTATTGATACTGGTAATGGCTCAAAAGGGCCACCACTCACGGGCTATTCATGCCCGTGCCACTTTTTGGGTGGCTTAATCTTCATCAATCAATAACCTCCGTTTGGGAAGAAATCCCAACGGTACTCGTAAGATACAAAGATACTTACTAAAAAAACTAAATTATGATAATTTTCTAATGCAAGAGTCACTGCCCTTCAGTATGAAACGCTAATTTCAGTTCATGTTAAATCTTAATAACTTAATCCATTTAATCGCGTTCAATAATCCCAAGATTGTTAGAATATAATAGATTTAGTCATATGAGAATATCTTCCACACATAAGATGTTCTCAAATATACACTACACTTTCCTCCACAGTTCGTGATGAGGAAGGTGATGAGAGGTTGATTGAGGAAGATTAAGCCACCCAAGAGATGGCACGGGCATGAATAACCCGTAAGTGGTAGATTTTTTGTTGACTGAATGTGATCTTTGGTCGTGAAAAAGATATATTGCGTGCTGAGCTCGCATTTAAATCGTCAGTCCTTACTATGTGGCTACTATGGCGGGGGAGGATACTGCTTGACAGTATTTACGAGAGTGCCCAGCTGCTGGACACCTTTTTTTGACCAGAAGAGTGGCAGTGTTGATGGCTTCAGGCTGGTTACTGCAAGATTCAGATTCATAGTAAATGTACATATAGGTTCTATTGTCCTTAGTATTGGACTCTGTGCCAGTTCTCTCCCTCTGGAAGATGTGGGAAATTTTTACTCACTATATCTATATTATTATCTAAGTAATGTATTTATATCATATCTAAATCATAACAAAATCATATCAAAATCTACAGATTCATTATACATCAGGATCCTACAAGACAATGACTATGATCACATACGACCATAGGGCCCTTGGTTGCCTACGTGACTTTGTGTATGATTTCTCAAGGATCCAGAAGCTTCTAGAAGGATTTCTTAATCAAAAAACTATTTGAACAATTGAATCTATTTCCGGTAGGGATTAGATCAAATCCTTAATAAGAATCAGTAGTACAATCAAGTACTAATTATTTTCTAAATCCTATATTTAATTATATTATAATCACATCTTATCCCAATCATATGTCTAGACAGTAAAAATAATCAATCAATATTCATTGAAGGCTACCTTCTCCAAAAAGGAGGGAGGAGCCAACTCGGGAGTAAGCGACCTACGGGGCGACGGGGGCGCCCGAGGGCAGAACGCATGTGTTTACAAACAGTGAACACGTGTCACGGTGCTTAGCGAACATTAATTAGCTCAAGACACCTTATTCAATTATCTTTATCGCCAGTGATTACTCTCTAGAAATGGGGAAATACCTGGACAATATATCTACAAGGAAAAATTCCTAGAACATATCTAAGTGTAGAGTGGAGCACACAAGGTATCGCTGTCTCTGCACCTCCACCATCATCACTTATCTAGCCTATTGCAACCGCAATTAAGGCTATAATCAATTTGCAATGCTACTAGAACGATATACAGCAAAACTGTGATATAAAATATCGTGCCTAAACTCGACAAGAGAGTTATCTGGTCTGGCACACTTGTCAGACAAGCACCTGGCATTCAGAGAAGTATATTGAATGTTATTTAGCATTTTTTTTTTTTTTTTTTTTTTTAGATATATACAAGAGTTGTTACATTCTTGTACAGCCACTAGTACGCGTAGCGTTTCGGACAGGTCCCTGGAATACGATCCCCTGCCGCGAAGAATCGTTTTTTCATCCAAGTACACATTTTACTGTTGAGTTAAACAGAGGCTACAGTTAAGGAATTGCGCCCAGTAAATCCTCCCCGGCCAGGATACGAACCCATGACATAGCGCTCGCGGAACGCCAGGCGAGTGTCTTACCACTACACCACGGAGACTGTCACATATTAATTAAAAAAAAAAAAAAAAAAAAATATTGGCCAATTGTATGCTTGTATAACTTTAATATATCCAATAAGTCTGTCTGTCGGTTATAGGGTGAGGCAACGCCTCATATTTCAGTAAGTTTATTAATCTTGCAGCAACTGAATCTTTTTCCAGGACCCTGGACACTCGTGAGGTTCACTGCCTCATAAGTGTCCCTAGTCTGGAAAGAGTTTCAGTCCAGCTGATTGAATCTCTTCATATAAACTGAAATATATATATATATATATATATATATATATATATATATATATATATATATATATATATATATATATATAATATATATAATATATAGAAGAAATCCCAGAGAGTGGGAATGTGCCCACATGTGCCTCGAAGAAAATCTTTGAGGCACATGTGGAAACCTGTATTTTCAAAACTTTTTTTTTTAATTTCAGGGTTATTTTAGTATATATATATATATATATATATATATATATATATATATATATATATATATATATATATATATATATATATATATATATATATATATATATATATATATATACACTTGATCATATAAATTAATTTAACAATTGCTTGCTTAGTTATCTTTAATTTGTAATACAAGTTTAACCTAATTGAATATAATTTCTTGTACTTAGTTAATAGTACTTAGACCACATTTAAGGTCATTTAATATACTTCCACAATTTAAATCATTGTGTTTATAGTAAATAAATATTGTCTGTTGATAGTTATGGTGCTAGGCTGGACTATGTACATGTTTAAATCCCTGATTTAAACAGAACCCGTGTTCAGTCATAGAACTGAATTTATTAAAATCTTATCCTTTTATAAAAAATATAAGCTGATGTGAGATACTTGTCTGCAGGTGGACTGTGGATCTTCAATCAACCTTTCCATTCACATTCACCCCCACCTGCCCCTTACAGCCCACAGTCTGTCATTAGGAAAAAAGAGGAGTTAGGATTTATGACCCTAGCTAGAGACTTTAGTTGAATTAATTTTGCATACAGTAATTTTTAATTTAGTACAGTACAAGTCCCTGGTAGTTCTCCTCTCATGTCAATTCCGGCAGGTTTTTCCCACAGTGATTGTTTGGCAGAAGATGCATTCCCACTCTCTGGGTTCCCCAGTTGCATCTGTAACCTAGACGTAGTCTATATAACCGAACTGCTATTTCCCGGTGGATTCCTTTCGGGATATTTAACTTGTCTAACTTGGTGGTCTGAAGATACCATATTGCAGGGGACAGTGAGAGGTTGTTGGAGGTACATTTAAGAGGGGATGAGAATGGCGAAAGGTTAGGTGTGACCTAAAGTGCTGACCTGGTTCAACTCGAGGTAAACTACAAAGGAATTTATATAAGGAATCCTATACTAAGGATAAGTCACACACAGCCCCGCTCCTGTGCCAGGTAAGTCCACTACGGGCTCACCATAGCCCGTGCTACTAGCAACTTTTATTTTTTAGTAGCTGAATCTAAAACAATAACAACAACATTAGGCCAAGTGAATTCAGATATTCAATAAATAATTTGTTGCAAGACCAAACTGTATAGATACGGTAATTGAACATATACATTTTAAACGTATGAAACATTTGAATAGTTAAAGGAAAAGAATCAGAATATACAATGACAATTAATTGCTCACAAAGTAATAACAGCCTACCTTGACTCTGTAACAAGCTCAACACAAACTCAGCCCTAAGGATTGCTGGCTCCAAGGACACGAAGTTCTGAGCCCTCGGAGCTCCAATCATCTCTGGATCTCAACCCCCCTCCCCCCCCCCTTTTAGCCAAATGCAAGAGTATTTATGAACTTGCATTTTATAGTAAACGGGCATTATAATTGGCTATTATTGTATCAGATATATATATATAATGAGCTCCTTTACTCCTTGTAAAAGTCTTGCCTTTCAATAGAGCCTTTATGTACTCTGTTGACCTGAAACTGGTTCAGATAAATATAGCACGGTTACCCCTACTGATCTTCCCTTCACTCTGAAGTAACGACCAGTGCTTTAGCACTAAGAGGAGGGGTGAATAATGGTGGGAGGTAGGGTGTGCATGGAGGGTGAGGCAGCATGGGGTAAGGCAGCTTGGGGTGAGGCAGCTTGGGGTAAGGCAGCTTGGGGTGAGGCAGCTTGGGGTGAGGCAGCTTGGGGTGAGGCAGCTTGGGGTGAGGCAGCTTGGGGTAAGGCAGCTTGGGGTGAGGCAGCTTGGGGTGAGGCAGCTTGGGGTGAGGCAGCTTGGGGTGAGGCAGCTTGGGGTGAGGCAGCTTGGGGTGAGGCAGCTTGGGGTGAGGCAGCTTGGGGTAAGGCAGCTTGGGGTGAGGCAGCTTGGGGTGAGGCAGCTTGGGGTGAGGCAGCTTGGGGTGAGGCAGCTTGGGGTGAGGCAGCTTGGGGTAAGGCAGCTTGGGGTGAGGCAGCTTGGGGTAAGGCAGCTTGGGGTGAGGCAGCTTGGGGTGAGGCAGCTTGGGGTAAGGCAGCTTGGGGTGAGGCAGCTTGGGGTGAGGCAGCTTGGGGTGAGGCAGCTTGGGGTGAGGCAGCTTGGGGTAAGGCAGCTTGGGGTAAGGCAGCTTGGGGTAAGGCAGCTTGGGGTGAGGCAGCTTGGGGTAAGGCAGCTTGGGGTGAGGCAGCTTGGGGTAAGGCAGCTTGGGGTGAGGCAGCTTGGGGTAAGGCAGCTTGGGGTGAGGCAGCTTGGGGTAAGGCAGCTTGGGGTGAGGCAGCTTGGGGTAAGGCAGCTTGGGGTGAGGCAGCTTGGGGTGAGGCAGCTTGGGGTAAGGCAGCTTGGGGTGAGGCAGCTTGGGGTAAGGCAGCTTGGGGTGAGGCAGCTTGGGGTGAGGCAGCTTGGGGTGAGGCAGCTTGGGGTGAGGCAGCTTGGGGTAAGGCAGCTTGGGGTGAGGCAGCTTGGGGTAAGGCAGCTTGGGGTGAGGCAGCTTGGGGTAAGGCAGCTTGGGGTGAGGCAGCTTGGGGTAAGGCAGCTTGGGGTGAGGCAGCTTGGGGTGAGGCAGCTTGGGGTGAGGCAGCTTGGGGTGAGGCAGCTTGGGGTGAGGCAGCTTGGGAAATGTTCACCACTGGAGGTAGTGCTTAATGTTGGAGATAAGAAAAGCCGAGAGGGGGCACTTCGTGGGTACATTAGGCAGTGGGTTTGTGGTTGTGGTTCAATTTCCAGTTGGGTTCTCTCTGAGAACTGGTCTAGTGGTGGGTACCTGTCTATGCCAAAGTCTGTACATCCAGCAAAATTTTGTTTAATATACTTTTCGTTTTTGTATATATATACTTTTTATAAATTTACGAATTGTTTTTTGTATTCGCCATAAGTCTTGTGATACTAAAATAACCCTGAAATTAAAGAAAGTTTTGAAAATACAGGTTTCCACATGTGCCATCATTTATCTTTGTGTAAGATTTTCTTACACAAATCTTTGTGTAAGAAAATCTTACACAAATCTTTGTGTAAGATTTTCTTAAATTATCCTACACGATCCTCTGCTGCTGCTGGGCCTGTCGCCTGTCCCTCTGCTCCTGCTGGGCCTGTCACCTCACCTGTCCATCTGCTCCTGCTGGGCCTGTCACCTCACCTGTCCCTCTACTCCTGCTGGGCCTGTCACCTCATCTGTCCATCTGCTCCTGCTGGGCCTGTCACCTCACCTGTCCCTCTACTCCTGCTAAGCCTGTCACCTGTCCCTCTACTCCTGCTAAGCCTGTCACCTGTCCCTCTACTCCTGCTAGGCCTGTCACCTGTCCCTCTGCTCCTGCTAGGCCTGTCACCTGTCCCTCTGCTCCTGCTAGGCCTGTCACCTGTCCCTCTGCTCCTGCTAGGCCTGTCACCTGTCCCTCTGCTCCTGCTAGGCCTGTCACCTGTCCCTCTGCTCCTGCTAGGCCTGTCACCTGTCCCTCTGCTCCCGCTGGGCCTGTCACCTGTCCCTCTGCTCCTGCTAGGCCTGTCACCTGTCCCTCTGGTCCCGCTGGGCCTGTCACCTGTCCCTCTGCTCCCGCTGGGCCTGTCACCTGTCCCTCTGCTCCTGCTAGGCCTGTCACCTGTCCCTCTGCTCCTGCTAGGCCTGTCACCTGTCCCTCTGCTCCCGCTGGGCCTGTCACCTGTCCCTCTGCTCCTGCTAGGCCTGTCACCTGTCCCTCTGCTCCCGCTGGACCTGTCACCTGTCCCTCAATTCATTCCTCCACTTTCGCCAGTGTCTAACTAAACTTAAATTGAACTTCCTGTTTGTGTTTAATAGTCGACAAAGTTTTCCCGCTACAAACTTGTTAAACGACACTGTCCGGCAAGAGTTTTTTCTCTAGGTAAACCCGCATGTCAAGTACTATCGAACAGAAACCCCCGCATAGTGTTTTAGAATATAAACCCCCCATATAATGTGTTCTCTATCATAAACCATTGGGTTATTGTTGGTTGAAAATAGCCCCCCTCAACCAACCTTGTCTGGTTGACAGTTGATTTGACAGTTGGTTGACAGTTGGTTATCAACCAACTAGCCTTTGAGCCTACTGGGCTTAAGGGGCTAGTTGCTCCAGTTTGGACAGATTCATCTATATCATTAAGAATACTATGCATGAGAGGACAAGTTGAAATACCACACATGTAGAACCACCGTGAATATCTCCTCTGAACCTGATCTGGGCCCCAGGTCAGGTCCTCACAACGGCCATCTCCGTCAGCGCCGACCGCTTGGTGAGCGATGAAGCCTGACCTTGTGAGCTTCCCCAAGTGCAGTCTTAATATTACCAGAGTTCCACTTCATCCACATGTAAGGTATTCCAAGTGTAGGGCCAGAGGGCTTCCGTTATAGTAGCCACAGTCGCTATCATAGTGGTGGCCTTCTTAATGCACTAAGTGTGTTTGAGAGAGTACTGTGGGGAGGGTACTTTGTTGTCCGAGAGAGAGAGAGAGGCTGAGGCAGAGAATAGGAGGTAAGAATGGTTGACGGAAGAAAGGCAGAGAAGGGGAGAAAGAGGAGAAAAAATAATGGCAGCAATGAGAAGAATAGGAAGGTACAGAAGAGGGAGAGAGGAAGAGAATCAAAGAAAAGACAATGGTGGGAAATCAAAGAGGAGATTAAAGTGGGGAAATGTGTAAGAAATAGGAACAGACAGGAAAAAGAATGAGGTGGTAGCTAAGAAAAGGAAACAAAGAGAGAACGTGAGAAGAGGGAAAGAGGCAACCTAAGAGTAAGCAGTTGAGTAAGAGGAAACAGTGACTCTTCCCACCATTGTTCGGCGCACAATGATCGTCCCTTCTCCGTGGACCAGTTATGTGGCGGCATTATGCAGGCTCACACGCCTCTAAGCGCCATATCCTCTCGGCAAGAGGACTGAGAGCCAGGCGTCTCCCACCTCTCACACCGGACAGGAGACAAAGGACCTCCCATTCTCCAGGGAGCGGACACTGAGACAGTTCAACTGATTGGCTATTATCCCCCCGATTCAGTTAGCTAAACACTAGCGACATGATCAGATCCCTCGCCATCAGTGCCGGGCGGCAACCTCAGCGGGTCTCTCTGGAAGAATAATCCTATATATTATGTTGTTTTAGATTTATCTACTGGGAACCAAAAGTTGCAAGTAGCACGGGCTTTGGTGAGCCCGTAGTGGACTTACCTGGCACAGGAGCGGGGCTGTGTGTGATCCCGTACATGATCTACAAATTATGCAGGCGATGAGTCACAATAACGTGGCTGAAGTATGTTGACCAATCCACACACTAGAAAATGAAGGGAAGACGACGTTTGTGAGAATACATTGCATAGTATTTACAATCTTGTAAAGCCACTAGTACGCTCAGCGTTTCGGGCAGAAGCTTTGTTTAAGATTCAGCTACTTGGAACAAAAGTTTCAAGTAGCACAGGCTGTGGTGAACCCGTAGTGGACTTACCTGGCACAGGAGCGGGGCAAGTAGCACGGGCTATGGTGAGCCCGTAGTGGACTTACCTGGCACAGGAGCGGGGCAAGTAGCACGGGCTATGGTGAGCCCGTAGTGGACTTACCTGGCACAGGAGCGGGGCAAGTAGCACGGGCTATGGTGAGCCCGTAGTGGACTTGAACACGAGAGCTGCCTCCAGCACAACAAAGGCAACAGTGCCGCCCCGAACTCTGCTCTTATCAGGAGCCCTGCAACTTTGCCGCCACAACTTAAGTCATATTTTACAAAGTTCATAAGTTCATAAGTTTGGGGAAGTTGCATACGGGGGTGAGGCGTACACCGATCTCGAGGTAGTTCGTGCAGGGATTCGTAAATACTCTATTTCGTGTATTTCAAATATACGCACCCGATTAGTTCATCTATCTTGCTTCCTGATATCATCCGCACTTTTAAAATACATAGCACTTTTGAGGATATTGACTCTCAATCTTCTCTTAAGGTCAGATGTAACACTTACAAGAAGCAATAGTTTTAAGATTCAGATGTTTATTCAGGTAAGGTATATACATACAAGTGATGTTACATTAATGGATTGATATATAGATAGAGCTAGTACATACAATGCCTAAAGCCACTATTACGCAATGCGTTTCGGGCAGGAAAAACATAAATATCTAGAACTTAATACTAATTGAGCATAAAGAATAAAAAGTGTTGAGAACAAATACAAATAAAGATAAAAAAAGGGGGAACATGACTGAAAAAGCAGCACAAAACTCGACAAGTTTAGTTCATTTATTATGCACCCCATACCCATCCTGTGGGCGGTAGTGGAAAGTGTTAGAGGCATATAATGGGCTCAGGAACTGAACCAGGGTTGCCAGATCTAAATTGCTGAGAGTAGCGAGCTGAAGATCTAAAAGTAGCGAATTTGTAATTAGAGTAGCTCAATTTTTTTTAGTGAATGATATGGGTTTCAATAGTAATAGTTTTACAGTCTCCGTGGTGTAGTGGTAAGACACTCGCCTGGCGTTCCGCGAGCGCTATGTCATGGGTTCGTATCCTGGCCGGGGAGGATTTACTGGGCGCAAATCCTTAACTGTAGCCTCTGTTTAACGCAACAGTAAAATGTGTACTTGGATGAAAAAACGATTCTTCGCGGCAGGGGATCGTATTCCAGGGACTTGCCCGAAACGCTACGCGTACTAGTGGCTGTACAAGAATGTAACAACTCTTGTATATATCTCAAAAAAAAAAAATATATATATATATATATATATTTTGATATATAGAGTACACTACACGATGTTAATTTTTTTATTAATATTATTTCTGCACATACACACACACACACATTGATTTTTTGCCCCCCCCCCTGAATAATATTACGAGAGCAGTATTTTCGGGCTATTCATGCCCGTGCCACCTCTTGGGTGGCTTAATCTTCATCAATCGAGAGCAGTACGTCCTAACCAGACGTTATATGATGATATCCTCAACAGTTGATAAATAAAAGTATTTGCGGAACTCCAGTTATCTAATACTTATCATAAATGGTATAAAACCTTATCATAAGCCAAGGGATTTGTAGATCAGTGTTTAAAGGGAATTCGGAAGTATAATAACACAGCTGATGCCATCTGTCGGCACAAGAGAACACTATCAACTGGCTGGTCAACAGTGGCCATAAGGTACAGCTTACGCCATCTGTTGACATCAAATTACACCTATAACAAATTACCCCACAAAATACCACTAACGCCATCTAGTTTTTTTCCAACGCACTATAAATAGCCAAACAGCAACCCATAAGGCGGGTTGTTGTGCTCGGGTAGGAGGTTCCAAGCTCCGCCCACAGATGGTATGGGGTGCATAATAAATGGCATATGATATTCTTTGTTGACATTCACACAACAGCCAATCACAGGAAGGGATCAGCTAAAGGCTCCATCCACTTAATAAATCATCTTTATTCAGCACACCATCGATGCTTATGACATTCTGCTTCAACTTTAATCTACCTAAAAAGTGAAATGTTAAGTATTTAAAAGTATTAATATAGTGATAATTAAATACTGCAGAATGTAACGGGTGTTACAGAAACATGGGCTGGCTACCTGACATGTGACGTCATCAGTGGGGGTTGCCTCACACAAATAATGATACGCTGCTCTGCCCTCTTATTCCAGTAAATTATTCAGTTAGATGGAGATTTCTGTCAGGTGCAAAACAGAAATTGTTGTTCTTTTTCACAACAACCTTGTTGTTGTGCACAAGGACCTATTTCTTAGTATAAATTTTATTCATAAAAAGAGTGTTGGCATTCCACGCAACAGCCAATCACAGGAAGGTATTTCTGGCAGGTCGGCCTCCTTATGGACTCACGGGAGACATCTCCCGTCACGCAGGGTGCAGTTGCACCTCCACAGATCTCCAGTATCAGCTCTTGATACTGGCAATGGCTCAAAAGGGCCACCACTTACGCCCGTGTCACCTTTTGGGTGGCTTAATCTTCATCAATCATCAATTCTTATGGACTCAGCACATCGCTCTAGCTCATGGCTCTCTGTTTCATCTCTTGTATATACAAACTATGACTTTTTTCGATTACTGTTATAATTAATAATATGAGATATAAAAAGTTCTTACACAAAATGGCTAAATTCTGCCATTAAATGGACTTTGTCTGGTATATATACAAACATATACACCAATTTATTACCATTCATCCATTATTAATTTCAAATGTATACTGTCTAGTTTTTTTCCTCTCGCCCATACTTGGTGCAATATTTGAAAGTTGTCTATTTATTTATCGATCTATCTATTATCTTGTATTTATATTTACAAGTTTCTGTGCTTGGAAGAAAACTCTGCATTGAATTGGGACTAATTTATTAAATAATATTATTTAGTATTAATTAATATTTACAATTATTATTAATTACAATTATTTATAGCTTAGTTACTTTCATGTAACTCGCAATCGTACATTCTTAACATTAATAGCCCAAATTAGCATATCTTGCTTTTAAATTAGCCCAAAAAGTAGCAAGTAGCGAAATTAAACATTTGGGAGCGCGGGGCTCTCAAAAGTAGCCCAATTCGCTACTTGTCGCCCAGTCTGGCAATAGTGCAGGGACCAGCAACTGGTTGTCACCACCACACATTGCCCGCTGAAGCAACAACACTGGTGACTGGTAGAGATGGTTGTAGTGGTGACAGCGAGCCTGGTGGTGAGCCTGCTAGTGAGCCTAGTGAGCCTAGTACAGGCTGAGGAACATGGCTCCAACACCATCACCTTCACCGCTGACACCTTCACTCAGTCACTCGACGGAAAGCCCCAGTTTGTCATGTTCTTTGCCCCGTGGGAAAATCTTAGGTAAAATTAATAAGTGAGTTAGGAAACTATGAGGATGAAATTAGGTACATTTTGGTTTTACTTGTGAACAGGACAGAGGTGGGACAATTTTTTAATTCATCAGGGAGTGAGTTCCAAAGACTGGGTCCTTTTATTTGCATTGAGTGTTTACACAGATTTAACTTGACTCTGGGGATATCAAATAGATATTTATTTCTGGTGTGGTTCTCATGGGTTCTATTACACCTATCAAGAAAAAGTTTCAGATCAAGATTAGCATTTAGGAACAAGGGTTTTATACATGTAGATAGCACACGAGAATATGTAGAGTGAGTGTATGTTTAGTATGTTGAGGGACTTGAACAGAGGGGCTGTGAGTTAGGTTCTTTTAATTGCCTTATGCAATTTAACGAATAAAAACGTTCTCGTGCCTTAACATATTTTTATTATGATAATCACGACATATCTGCATTAAAATCAATGTGCAATTCCGGTTTTGGTGTCCACCGCCTTCTCACTTGTTCCCTTGTAACTTGTGACTCACTTGTAACACTTATATGCTGTGCTTCCTATTTTAACCTGCTATGTTAAATGGGATTCTTGTATTGTGATTTGTGTATTTATACTCACTGAATTTGTGCGCCCCTTGAGGGACTTGAAGTAGAAGGGGGGGGGGGGGGGTAGAAATAGCCTAAGCTACTCTATTCCTTTGAGATGTATTTTTATATTGTCTCAATAAACATACTTGAACTTGAAGTGGACTTTAATGTTTTTTCGGCAGCTTTATTTCCTTAGTTTCCGACCTGTTTTCTTTACCGTGTATGTTGTAATAAACTATTCCTATATTTACAGTTGTTTCTCTCTGTGAAGATTATTAAACAATGGTGATTATAAGGGCGCGGAAGTTCAGCCTGGCCAGGGCCGCCAGCAGCCCTTGGGCCGGGGCCGCCAGCAGCCCTTGGGCCAGGGCCGCCAGCAGCCCTTGGGCCAGGGCCGCCAGCAGCCCTTGGGCCAGGGCCGCCAGCAGCCCTTGGGCCAGGGCCGCCAGCAGCCCTTGGGCCAGGGCCGCCAGCACCCAGTCTTTAATTTGGCACCTTTGTGGAACCTTGGTATAAGCCTAACATGTATATATACACTCTGGCTGCTTGTCCCCCCCTACACAATGATTTATTATTACCTATTATTTTATCATTTAATTTAGATATTAAATAAAGTAATTTATTTAATTATTATAGTAAGAACTTAATAATTTAATAATGAGTAGTAAGTACATAAAAAATGATTAAAAAGTACAGTTTAGTCATAGGAGATTCCTAGATTGGAATTCACTACCAAATTTTGATATATCCAAGTATTTTTAGTGTGAAATGCTGTTATTATATGCATAAATTGTTGTTTTAAAATTATTACGCTTAACCACTTGGGCTGGACGGTAGAGCGACGGTCTCGTTTCCTACAGGTCCGCGTTCAATCCCCGACCGCCTAAGAGGTTGAGCACCATTCCTACCCCTGTTCCGTCCCAAATCTATATCCTCATTCCTTCCGAGTGCTATATAGTGGTAATGGCTTGGCGCTTTCACTTGATAGTTCCCCCACCCCCCTGAATAATATTACAAGAGCAGTATTTACGGGCTATTCATGCCCGTGCCACCTCTTGGGTGGCTTAATCTTCATCAATCGAGAGCAGTACGTCCTAACCAGACATTATATGATGATATCCTCAACAGTTGATAAATAAAAGTAATTGCGGAACTCCAGTTATCTAATACTTATCATAAATGGTATAAAACCTTATCATAAGCCAAGGGATTTGTAGATCAGTGTTTAAAGGGAATTCGGAAGTATAATAACACAGCTGATGCCATCTGTCGGCACAAGAGAACACTATCAACTGGCTGGTCAACAGTGGCCATAAGGTACAGCTTACGCCATCTGTTGACATCAAATTACACCTATAACAAATTACCCCACAAAATACCACTAACGCCATCTAGTTTTTTTCCAACGCACTATAAATAGCCAAACAGCAACCCATAAGGCGGGTTGTTGTGCTCGGGTAGGAGGTTCCAAGCTCCGCCCACAGATGGTATGGAGTGCATAATAAATGGCATGTCATTGGTAGATGTTCTTTGTTGACATTCACACAACAGCCAATCACAGGAAGGGATCAGTTAAAGGCTCCATCCTCTTAATAAATCATCTTTATTCAGCACACTATCCTTGCTTATGACATTCTGCTTCAACTTTAATCTATCTAAAAAGTGAAATGTTAAGTATTTAAAAGTATTAATATAGTGATAATTAAATACTGCAGGACGTAACGGGTGTTACAGAAACATGGGCTGGCTACCTGACATGTGACGTCATCAGTGGGGGTTGCCTCACACAAATAATGATACGCTGCTCTGCCCTCTTATTCGAGTAACTTATTCAGTTAGATGGAGATTTCTGTCAGGTGCAAAACAGAAATTGTTGTTCTTTTTCACAACAACCTTGTTGTGCACAAGGACCTATTTCTTAGTTTAAATTTTATTAATAAAAAAGTGTTGGTATTCCCCGCAACAGCCAATCACAGGAAGGTATTTGTTGGACGCTCTGCCTTCAACGAAGTTGATTCCTAATGAACTCTAACAATAAATTCGTTTAATAAATAAGTATTTAGGGGTCAAGCTACAGATGAACATTATAGGATAATGATGTTTTAGCTTGCAGCTTCGTTAGACAGAATTCCCTGGTCTTAATTTTAAAAATAAAGAACTAGAAAGCGTATTTTATTGCTAACGTTTCGAGAAATAAATCCCAGTCTCATATTTGTGAACATTTACGCATTGATTTTTTGGCTTAAGTTCTTATCATAATTCCTTTTGCAATCTCAACACAATCTGGCTCGTATCTTGTAACTATCTTCGTTACTTAGCCTCAAAACCTTACATTTGTCTTACATATCCTCAACAGTAGATAAAAAAAAAAGTAATTGCAGAATTCTAGTTACCTAATACCAGCATGGTATAAAACCTTATTATAAGCTACCAGACGTCTAGATCAGTGTTTAAAGTAATAATAGTACATTATTATTAATGTAATAATATTATTAAAATAATAATAACACAGCTGATGCCATATGTCGGCACAAGTGAACACTATCAACTGGCTGGTCAACAGTGGCCATAAGGTACAGCTTACGCCATCTGTTGACATCAAATTACACCTATAACAAATTACCCTACAAAATACCACTAACGCCATCTAGTTTTTTTCCAACGCACTATAAATAGCCAAACAGCAACCCATAAGGCGGGTTGTTGTGCTCGGGTAGGAGGTTCCAAGCTCCGCCCACAGATGGTATGGAGTGCATAATAAATGGCATATCATTGGTAGATGTTCTTTGTTGACATTCACACAACAGCCAATCACAGGAAGGGATCAGTTAAAGGCTCCATCCACTTAATAAATCATCTTTATTCAGCACACTATCCTTGCTTATGACATTCTGCTTCAACTTTAATCTATCTAAGAAGTGAAATGTTAAGTATTTAAAAGTATTAATATAGTGATAATTAAATACTGCAGAATGTAACGGGTGTTACAGAAACATGGGCTGGCTACCTGACATGTGACGTCATCAGTGGGGGTTGCCTCACACAAATAATGATACGCTGCTCTGCCCTCTTATTCGAGTAAATTATTCAGTTAGATGGAGATTTCTGTCAGGTGCAAAACAGAAATTGTTGTTCTTTTTCACAACAACCTTGTTGTGCACAAGGACCTATTTCTTAGTTTAAATTTTATTAATAAAAAAGTGTTGGTATTCCCCGCAACAGCCAATCACAGGAAGGTATTTGTTGGACGCTCTGCCTTCAACGAAGTTGATTCCTAATGAACTCTAACAATAAATTCGTTTAATAAATAAGTATTTAGGGGTCAAGCTACAGATGAACATTATAGGATAATGATGTTTTAGCTTGCAGCTTCGTTAGACAGAATTCCCTGGTCTTAATTTTAAAAATAAAGAACTAGAAAGCGTATTTTATTGCTAACGTTTCGAGAAATAAATCCCAGTCTCATATTTGTGAACATTTACGCATTGATTTTTTGGCTTAAGTTCTTATCATAATTCCTTTTGCAATCTCAACACAATCTGGCTCGTATCTTGTAACTATCTTCGTTACTTAGCCTCAAAACCTTACATTTGTCTTACATATCCTCAACAGTAGATAAAAAAAAAGTAATTGCAGAATTCTAGTTACCTAATACCAGCATGGTATAAAACCTTATTATAAGCTACCAGACGTCTAGATCAGTGTTTAAAGTAATAATAGTACATTATTATTAATGTAATAATATTATTAAAATAATAATAACACAGCTGATGCCATATGTCGGCACAAGAGAACTCTATCAACTGGCTGGTCAACAGTGGCCATAAGGTACAGCTTACGCCATCTGTTGACATCAAATTACACCTATAACAAATTACCCCACAAAATACCACTAACGCCATCTAGTTTTTTTCCAACGCACTATAAATAGCCAAACAGCAACCCATAAGGCGGGTTGTTGTGCTCGGGTAGGAGGTTCCAAGCTCCGCCCACAGATGGTATGGGGTGCATAATAAATGGCATATGATATTCTTTGTTGACATTCACACAACAGCCAATCACAGGAAGGGATCAGCTAAAGGCTCCATCCACTTAATAAATCATCTTTATTCAGCACACCATCGATGCTTATGACATTCTGCTTCAACTTTAATCTACCTAAAAAGTGAAATGTTAAGTATTTAAAAGTATTAATATAGTGATAATTAAATACTGCAGGACGTAACGGGTGTTACAGAAACATGGGCTGGCTACCTGACATGTGACGTCATCAGTGGGGGTTGCCTCACACAAATAATGATACGCTGCTCTGCCCTCTTATTCCAGTAAATTATTCAGTTAGATGGAGATTTCTGTCAGGTGTAAAACAGAAACTGTTGTTCTTTTTCACAACAGCCTTGTTGTTGTGCACAAGGGCCTATTTCTTAGTATAAATTTTATTCATAAAAAGAGTGTTGGTATTCCTCGCAACAGCCAATCACAGGAAGGTATTTCTGGCAGGTCGGCCTCCTTATGGACTCACGGGAGACATCTCCCGTCACGCAGGGTGCAGTTGCACCTCCACAGATCTCCAGTATTAGCTCTTGATACTGGCAATGGCTCAAAAGGGCCAACACTTACGCCCGTGCCACCTTTTGGGTGGCTTAATCTTCATCAATCATCAATTCTTATGGACTCAGCACATCGCTCTAGCTCATGGCTCTCTGTTTCATCTCTTGTATATACAAACTATGACTTTTTCGATTACTGTTATAATTAATAATATGAGATATAAAAAGTTTTTACACAAAATGGCTAAATTCTGCCATTAAATGGACTTTGTCTGGTATATATACAAACATATACACCAATTTATTACCATTCATCCATTATTAATTTCAAATGTATACTGTCTAGTTTTTTTCCTCTCGCCATTAATTGGTGCAATATTTGAAAGTTGTCTATTTATTTATCGATCTATCTATTATCTTGTATTTATATATACAAGTTTCTGTGCTTGGAAGAAAACTCTGCATTGAATTGGGACTAACTTATTAAATAATATTATTTAGTATTAATTAATATTTACAATTATTATTAATTACAATTATTTATAGCTTAGTTACTTTCATGTAACTCGCAATCGTACATTCTTAACATTAATAGCTCAAATTAGCATATCTTTCTTTTAAATTAGCCCAAAAAGTAGCAAGTAGCGAAATTAAACATTTGGGAGCGCGGGGCTCTCAAAAGTAGCCCAATTCGCTACTTGTCGCCCAGTCTGGCAATAGTGCAGGGACCAGCAACTGGTTGTCACCACCACACATTGCCCGCTGAAGCAACAACACTGGTGACTGGTAGAGATGGTTGTAGTGGTGACAGCGAGCCTGGTGGTGAGCCTGCTAGTGAGCCTTGTGAGCCTAGTACAGGCTGAGGAACATGGCTCCAACACCATCACCTTCACCGCTGACACCTTCACTCAGTCACTCGACGGAAAGCCCCAGTTTGTCATGTTCTTTGCCCCGTGGGAAAATCTTAGGTAAAATTAATAAGTGAGTTAGGAAACTATGAGGATGAAATTAGGTACATTTTGGTTTTACTTGTGAACAGGACAGAGGTTGGACAATTTTTTAATTCATCAGGGAGTGAGTTCCAAAGACTGGGTCTTTTTATTTGCATTGAGTGTTTACACAGATTTAACCTGACTCTGGGGATATCAAATAGATATTTATTTCTGGTGTGGTTCTCATGGGTTCTATTACACCTATCAAGAAAAAGTTTCAGATCAAGATTAGCATTTAGGAACAAGGGTTTTATACATGTAGATAGCACACGAGAATATGTAGAGTGAGTGTATGTTTAGTATGTTGAGGGACTTGAACAGAGGGGCTGTGAGTTAGGTTCTTTTAATTGCCTTATGCAATTTAACGAATAAAAACGTTCTCGTGCCTTAACATCTTTTTATTATGATAATCACGACATATCTGCATTAAAATCAATGTGCAATTCCGGTTTTGGTGTCCACCGCCTTCTCACTTGTTCCCTTGTAACTTGTGACTCACTTGTAACACTTATATGCTGTGCTTCCTATTTTAACCTGCTATGTTAAATGGGATTCTTGTATTGTGATTTGTGTATTTATACTCACTGAATTTGTGCGCCCCTTGAGGGACTTGAAGTAGAAGGGGGGGGGGGTAGAAATAGCCTAAGCTACTCTATTCCTTTGAGATGTATTTTTATATTGTCTCAATAAACATACTTGAACTTGAAGTGGACTTTAATGTTTTTTCGGCAGCTTTATTTCCTTAGTTTCCGACCTGTTTTCTTTACCGTGTATGTTGTAATAAACTATTCCTATATTTACAGTTGTTTCTCTCTGTGAAGATTATTAAACAATGGTGATTATAAGGGCGCGGAAGTTCAGCCTGGCCAGGGCCGCCAGCAGCCCTTGGGCCGGGGCCGCCAGCAGCCCTTGGGCCAGGGCCGCCAGCAGCCCTTGGGCCAGGGCCGCCAGCAGCCCTTGGGCCAGGGCCGCCAGCAGCCCTTGGGCCAGGGCCGCCAGCAGCCCTTGGGCCAGGGCCGCCAGCACCCAGTCTTTAATTTGGCACCTTTGTGGAACCTTGGTATAAGCCTAACATGTATATATACACTCTGGCTGCTTGTCCCCCCTACACAATGATTTATTATTACCTATTATTTTATCATTTAATTTAGATATTAAATAAAGTAATTTATTTAATTATTATAGTAAGAACTTAATAATTTAATAATGAGTAGTAAGTACATAAAAATGATTAAAAAGTACAGTTTAGTCATAGGAGATTCCTAGATTGGAATTCACTACCAAATTTTGATATATCCAAGTATTTTTAGTGTGAAATGCTGTTATTATATGCATAAATTGTTGTTTTAAAATTATTACGCTTAACCACTTGAGCTGGACGGTAGAGCGACGGTCTCGTTTCCTATAGGTCCGCGTTCAATCCCCGACCGCCTAAGAGGTTGAGCACCATTCCTACCCCTGTTCCGTCCCAAATCTATATCCTCATTCCTTCCGAGTGCTATATAGTGGTAATGGCTTGGCGCTTTCACTTGATAGTTCCCCCACCCCCCTGAATAATATTACGAGAGCAGTATTTACGGGCTATTCATGCCCGTGCCACCTCTTGGGTGGCTTAATCTTCATCAATCGAGAGCAGTACGTCCTAACCAGACATTATATGATGATATCCTCAACAGTTGATAAATAAAAGTAATTGCGGAACTCCAGTTATCTAATACTTATCATAAATGGTATAAAACCTTATCATAAGCCAAGGGATTTGTAGATCAGTGTTTAAAGGGAATTCGGAAGTATAATAACACAGCTGATGCCATCTGTCGGCACAAGAGAACACTATCAACTGGCTGGTCAACAGTGGCCATAAGGTACAGCATACGCCATCTGTTGACATCAAATTACACCTATAACAAATTACCCCACAAAATACCACTAACGCCATCTAGTTTTTTTCCAACGCACTATAAATAGCCAAACAGCAACCCATAAGGCGGGTTGTTGTGCTCGGGTAGGAGGTTCCAAGCTCCGCCCACAGATGGTATGGAGTGCATAATAAATGGCATGTCATTGGTAGATGTTCTTTGTTGACATTCACACAACAGCCAATCACAGGAAGGGATCAGTTAAAGGCTCCATCCTCTTAATAAATCATCTTTATTCAGCACACTATCCTTGCTTATGACATTCTGCTTCAACTTTAATCTATCTAAAAAGTGAAATGTTAAGTATTTAAAAGTATTAATATAGTGATAATTAAATACTGCAGAATGTAACGAGTGTTACAGAAACATGGGCTGGCTACCTGACATGTGACGTCATCAGTGGGGGTTGCCTCACACAAATAATGATACGCTGCTCTGCCCTCTTATTCGAGTAACTTATTCAGTTAGATGGAGATTTCTGTCAGGTGCAAAACAGAAATTGTTGTTCTTTTTCACAACAACCTTGTTGTGCACAAGGACCTATTTCTTAGTTTAAATTTTATTAATAAAAAAGTGTTGGTATTCCCCGCAACAGCCAATCACAGGAAGGTATTTGTTGGACGCTCTGCCTTCAACGAAGTTGATTCCTAATGAACTCTAACAATAAATTCGTTTAATAAATAAGTATTTAGGGGTCAAGCTACAGATGAACATTATAGGATAATGATGTTTTAGCTTGCAGCTTCGTTAGACAGAATTCCCTGGTCTTAATTTTAAAAATAAAGAACTAGAAAGCGTATTTTATTGCTAACGTTTCGAGAAATAAATCCCAGTCTCATATTTGTGAACATTTACGCATTGATTTTTTGGCTTAAGTTCTTATCATAATTCCTTTTGCAATCTCAACACAATCTGGCTCGTATCTTGTAACTATCTTCGTTACTTAGCCTCAAAACCTTACATTTGTCTTACATATCCTCAACAGTAGATAAAAAAAAAAGTAATTGCAGAATTCTAGTTACCTAATACCAGCATGGTATAAAACCTTATTATAAGCTACCAGACGTCTAGATCAGTGTTTAAAGTAATAATAGTACATTATTATTAATGTAATAATATTATTAAAATAATAATAACACAGCTGATGCCATATGTCGGCACAAGTGAACACTATCAACTGGCTGGTCAACAGTGGCCATAAGGTACAGCTTACGCCATCTGTTGACATCAAATTACACCTATAACAAATTACCCTACAAAATACCACTAACGCCATCTAGTTTTTTTCCAACGCACTATAAATAGCCAAACAGCAACCCATAAGGCGGGTTGTTGTGCTCGGGTAGGAGGTTCCAAGCTCCGCCCACAGATGGTATGGAGTGCATAATAAATGGCATATCATTGGTAGATGTTCTTTGTTGACATTCACACAACAGCCAATCACAGGAAGGGATCAGTTAAAGGCTCCATCCACTTAATAAATCATCTTTATTCAGCACACTATCCTTGCTTATGACATTCTGCTTCAACTTTAATCTATCTAAGAAGTGAAATGTTAAGTATTTAAAAGTATTAATATAGTGATAATTAAATACTGCAGAATGTAACGGGTGTTACAGAAACATGGGCTGGCTACCTGACATGTGACGTCATCAGTGGGGGTTGCCTCACACAAATAATGATACGCTGCTCTGCCCTCTTATTCGAGTAAATTATTCAGTTAGATGGAGATTTCTGTCAGGTGCAAAACAGAAATTGTTGTTCTTTTTCACAACAACCTTGTTGTGCACAAGGACCTATTTCTTAGTTTAAATTTTATTAATAAAAAAGTGTTGGTATTCCCCGCAACAGCCAATCACAGGAAGGTATTTGTTGGACGCTCTGCCTTCAACGAAGTTGATTCCTAATGAACTCTAACAATAAATTCGTTTAATAAATAAGTATTTAGGGGTCAAGCTACAGATGAACATTATAGGATAATGATGTTTTAGCTTGCAGCTTCGTTAGACAGAATTCCCTGGTCTTAATTTTAAAAATAAAGAACTAGAAAGCGTATTTTATTGCTAACGTTTCGAGAAATAAATCCCAGTCTCATATTTGTGAACATTTACGCATTGATTTTTTGGCTTAAGTTCTTATCATAATTCCTTTTGCAATCTCAACACAATCTGGCTCGTATCTTGTAACTATCTTCGTTACTTAGCCTCAAAACCTTACATTTGTCTTACATATCCTCAACAGTAGATAAAAAAAAAAGTAATTGCAGAATTCTAGTTACCTAATACCAGCATGGTATAAAACCTTATTATAAGCTACCAGACGTCTAGATCAGTGTTTAAAGTAATAATAGTACATTATTATTAATGTAATAATATTATTAAAATAATAATAACACAGCTGATGCCATATGTCGGCACAAGAGAACACTATCAACTGGCTGGTCAACAGTGGCCATAAGGTACAGCTTACGCCATCTGTTGACATCAAATTACACCTATAACAAATTACCCCACAAAATACCACTAACGCCATCTAGTTTTTTTCCAACGCACTATAAATAGCCAAACAGCAACCCATAAGGCGGGTTGTTGTGCTCGGGTAGGAGGTTCCAAGCTCCGCCCACAGATGGTATGGGGTGCATAATAAATGGCATATGATATTCTTTGTTGACATTCACACAACAGCCAATCACAGGAAGGGATCAGCTAAAGGCTCCATCCACTTAATAAATCATCTTTATTCAGCACACCATCGATGCTTATGACATTCTGCTTCAACTTTAATCTACCTAAAAAGTGAAATGTTAAGTATTTAAAAGTATTAATATAGTGATAATTAAATACTGCAGGACGTAACGGGTGTTACAGAAACATGGGCTGGCTACCTGACATGTGACGTCATCAGTGGGGGTTGCCTCACACAAATAATGATACGCTGCTCTGCCCTCTTATTCCAGTAAATTATTCAGTTAGATGGAGATTTCTGTCAGGTGTAAAACAGAAACTGTTGTTCTTTTTCACAACAGCCTTGTTGTTGTGCACAAGGGCCTATTTCTTAGTATAAATTTTATTCATAAAAAGAGTGTTGGTATTCCTCGCAACAGCCAATCACAGGAAGGTATTTCTGGCAGGTCGGCCTCCTTATGGACTCACGGGAGACATCTCCCGTCACGCAGGGTGCAGTTGCACCTCCACAGATCTCCAGTATTAGCTCTTGATACTGGCAATGGCTCAAAAGGGCCAACACTTACGCCCGTGCCACCTTTTGGGTGGCTTAATCTTCATCAATCATCAATTCTTATGGACTCAGCACATCGCTCTAGCTCATGGCTCTCTGTTTCATCTCTTGTATATACAAACTATGACTTTTTCGATTACTGTTATAATTAATAATATGAGATATAAAAAGTTTTTACACAAAATGGCTAAATTCTGCCATTAAATGGACTTTGTCTGGTATATATACAAACATATACACCAATTTATTACCATTCATCCATTATTAATTTCAAATGTATACTGTCTAGTTTTTTTCCTCTCGCCATTAATTGGTGCAATATTTGAAAGTTGTCTATTTATTTATCGATCTATCTATTATCTTGTATTTATATATACAAGTTTCTGTGCTTGGAAGAAAACTCTGCATTGAATTGGGACTAACTTATTAAATAATATTATTTAGTATTAATTAATATTTACAATTATTATTAATTACAATTATTTATAGCTTAGTTACTTTCATGTAACTCGCAATCGTACATTCTTAACATTAATAGCTCAAATTAGCATATCTTTCTTTTAAATTAGCCCAAAAAGTAGCAAGTAGCGAAATTAAACATTTGGGAGCGCGGGGCTCTCAAAAGTAGCCCAATTCGCTACTTGTCGCCCAGTCTGGCAATAGTGCAGGGACCAGCAACTGGTTGTCACCACCACACATTGCCCGCTGAAGCAACAACACTGGTGACTGGTAGAGATGGTTGTAGTGGTGACAGCGAGCCTGGTGGTGAGCCTGCTAGTGAGCCTTGTGAGCCTAGTACAGGCTGAGGAACATGGCTCCAACACCATCACCTTCACCGCTGACACCTTCACTCAGTCACTCGACGGAAAGCCCCAGTTTGTCATGTTCTTTGCCCCGTGGGAAAATCTTAGGTAAAATTAATAAGTGAGTTAGGAAACTATGAGGATGAAATTAGGTACATTTTGGTTTTACTTGTGAACAGGACAGAGGTTGGACAATTTTTTAATTCATCAGGGAGTGAGTTCCAAAGACTGGGTCTTTTTATTTGCATTGAGTGTTTACACAGATTTAACCTGACTCTGGGGATATCAAATAGATATTTATTTCTGGTGTGGTTCTCATGGGTTCTATTACACCTATCAAGAAAAAGTTTCAGATCAAGATTAGCATTTAGGAACAAGGGTTTTATACATGTAGATAGCACACGAGAATATGTAGAGTGAGTGTATGTTTAGTATGTTGAGGGACTTGAACAGAGGGGCTGTGAGTTAGGTTCTTTTAATTGCCTTATGCAATTTAACGAATAAAAACGTTCTCGTGCCTTAACATCTTTTTATTATGATAATCACGACATATCTGCATTAAAATCAATGTGCAATTCCGGTTTTGGTGTCCACCGCCTTCTCACTTGTTCCCTTGTAACTTGTGACTCACTTGTAACACTTATATGCTGTGCTTCCTATTTTAACCTGCTATGTTAAATGGGATTCTTGTATTGTGATTTGTGTATTTATACTCACTGAATTTGTGCGCCCCTTGAGGGACTTGAAGTAGAAGGGGGGGGGGGGGTAGAAATAGCCTAAGCTACTCTATTCCTTTGAGATGTATTTTTATATTGTCTCAATAAACATACTTGAACTTGAAGTGGACTTTAATGTTTTTTCGGCAGCTTTATTTCCTTAGTTTCCGACCTGTTTTCTTTACCGTGTATGTTGTAATAAACTATTCCTATATTTACAGTTGTTTCTCTCTGTGAAGATTATTAAACAATGGTGATTATAAGGGCGCGGAAGTTCAGCCTGGCCAGGGCCGCCAGCAGCCCTTGGGCCGGGGCCGCCAGCAGCCCTTGGGCCAGGGCCGCCAGCAGCCCTTGGGCCAGGGCCGCCAGCAGCCCTTGGGCCAGGGCCGCCAGCAGCCCTTGGGCCAGGGCCGCCAGCAGCCCTTGGGCCAGGGCCGCCAGCACCCAGTCTTTAATTTGGCACCTTTGTGGAACCTTGGTATAAGCCTAACATGTATATATACACTCTGGCTGCTTGTCCCCCCTACACAATGATTTATTATTACCTATTATTTTATCATTTAATTTAGATATTAAATAAAGTAATTTATTTAATTATTATAGTAAGAACTTAATAATTTAATAATGAGTAGTAAGTACATAAAAATGATTAAAAAGTACAGTTTAGTCATAGGAGATTCCTAGATTGGAATTCACTACCAAATTTTGATATATCCAAGTATTTTTAGTGTGAAATGCTGTTATTATATGCATAAATTGTTGTTTTAAAATTATTACGCTTAACCACTTGAGCTGGACGGTAGAGCGACGGTCTCGTTTCCTATAGGTCCGCGTTCAATCCCCGACCGCCTAAGAGGTTGAGCACCATTCCTACCCCTGTTCCGTCCCAAATCTATATCCTCATTCCTTCCGAGTGCTATATAGTGGTAATGGCTTGGCGCTTTCACTTGATAGTTCCCCCACCCCCCTGAATAATATTACGAGAGCAGTATTTACGGGCTATTCATGCCCGTGCCACCTCTTGGGTGGCTTAATCTTCATCAATCGAGAGCAGTACGTCCTAACCAGACGTTATATGATGATATCCTCAACAGTTGATAAATAAAAGTACTTGCGGAACTCCAGTTATCTAATACTTATCATAAATGGTATAAAACCTTATCATAAGCCAAGGGATTTGTAGATCAGTGTTTAAAGGGAATTCGGAAGTATAATAACACAGCTGATGCCATCTGTCGGCACAAGAGAACACTATCAACTGGCTGGTCAACAGTGGCCATAAGGTACAGCTTACGCCATCTGTTGACATCAAATTACACCTATAACAAATTACCCCACAAAATACCACTAACGCCATCTAGTTTTTTTCCAACGCACTATAAATAGCCAAACAGCAACCCATAAGGCGGGTTGTTCTGCTCGGGTAGGAGGTTCCAAGCTCCGCCCACAGATGGTATGGAGTGCATAATAAATGGCATATCATTGGTAGATGTTCTTTGTTGACATTCACACAACAGCCAATCACAGGAAGGGATCAGTTAAAGGCTCCATCCACTTAATAAATCATCTTTATTCAGCACACTATCCTTGCTTATGACATTCTGCTTCAACTTTAATCTATCTAAAAAGTGAAATGTTAAGTATTTAAAAGTATTAATATAGTGATAATTAAATACTGCAGGACGTAACGGGTGTTACAGAAACATGGGCTGGCTACCTAACTTGTGACGTCATCAGTGGGGGTTGCCTCACACAAATAATGATACGCTGCTCTGCCCTCTTATTCGAGTAACTTATTCAGTTAGATGGAGATTTCTGTCAGGTGCAAAACAGAAATTGTTGTTCTTTTTCACAACAACCTTGTTGTTGTGCACAAGGACCTATTTCTTAGTTTAAATTTTATTAATAAAAAAGTGTTGGTATTCCCCGCAACAGCCAATCACAGGAAGGTATTTGTTGGACGCTCTGCCTTCAACGAAGTTGATTCCTAATGAACTCTAACAATAAATTCGTTTAATAAATAAGTATTTAGGGGTCAAGCTACAGATGAACATTATAGGATAATGATGTTTTAGCTTGCAGCTTCGTTAGACAGAATTCCCTGGTCTTAATTTTAAAAATAAAGAACTAGAAAGCGTATTTTATTGCTAACGTTTCGAGAAATAAATCCCAGTCTCATATTTGTGAACATTTACGCATTGATTTTTTGGCTTAAGTTCTTATCATAATTCCTTTTGCAATCTCAACACAATCTGGCTCGTATCTTGTAACTATCTTCGTTACTTAGCCTCAAAACCTTACATTTGTCTTACATATTCTCAACAGTAGATAAAAAAAAAAGTAATTGCAGAATTCTAGTTACCTAATACCAGCAAGGTATAAAACCTTATTATAAGCTACCAGACGTCTAGATCAGTGTTTAAAGTAATAATAGTACATTATTATTAATGTAATAATATTATTAAAATAATAATAACACAGCTGATGCCATCTGTCGGCACAAGAGAACACTATCAACTGGCTGGTCAACAGTGGCCATAAGATACAGCTTACGCCATCTGTTGACATCAAATTACACCTATAACAAATTACCCTACAAAATACCACTAACGCCATCTAGTTTTTTTCCAACGCACTATAAATAGCCAAACAGCAACCCATAAGGCGGGTTGTTGTGCTCGGGTAGGAGGTTCCTAGCTCCGCCAACAGATGGTATGGGGTGCATAATAAATGGCATATCATTGGTAGATATTCTTTGTTGACATTCACACAACAGCCAATCACAGGAAGGGATCAGCTAAAGGCTCCATCCACTTAATAAATCATCTTTATTCAGCACACCATCCTTGCTTATGACATTCTGCTTCAACTTTAATCTATCTAAAAAGTGAAATGTTAAGTATTTAAAAGTATTAATATAGTGATAATTAAATACTGCAGGATGTAACGAGTGTTACAGAAACATGGGCTGGCTACCTGACTTGTGACGTCATCAGTGGGGGTTGCCTCACACAAATAATGATACGCTGCTCTGCCCTCTTATTCGAGTAAATTATTCAGTTAGATGGAGATTTCTGTCAGGTGCAAAACAGAAATTGTTGTTCTTTTTCACAACAACCTTGTTGTTGTGCACAAGGACCTATTTCTTAGTATAAATTTTATTCATAAAAGAGTGTTGGTATTCCTCGCAACAGCCAATCACAGGAAGGTATCTCTGGAAGCTCCGCCTCCTTATGGACCCAGCACATCGCTCTAGCTCATGACTCTCTGTTTCATCTCTTGTATATACAAACTATGACTTTTTTCGATTACTGTTATAATTAATAATATGAGATTTAAAAGTTTTTACACAAAATGGCTAAATTCTGCCATTAAATGGACTTTGTCTGGTATACATACAAACATACACCAATTTATTACCATTCATCCCTTATTAATTTCAAATGTAATGTATACTATCTAGTTTTTTCCTCTCGCCATTAATTGGTGCAATATTTGAAAGTTGTCTATTTATTTATCGATCTATCTATTATCTTGTATTTATATATACAAGTTTCTGTGCTTGGAAGAAAACTCTGCATTGAATTGGGACTAATTTATTAAATAATATTATTTAGTATTAATTAATATTTACAATTATTATTAATTACAATTATTTATAGCTTAGTTACTTTCATGTAACTCGCAATCGTACATTCTTAACATTAATAGCCCAAATTAGCACATCTTGCTTTTAAATTATCCCAAAAAGTAGCAAGTAGCGAAATTAAAAATTTGGGAGCGCGGGGCTCTCAAAAGTAGCCCAATTCGCTACTTGTAGCCCAATCTGGTAACATTGGACTGAACCTCAACATTCATTTAGCTAAGCAAGTTACAGTCTTGATGAGCTAGTTACAAAATTCACTGCATATTGTCACATAAACAATGGGCTCGAGACCGACCACAAGTACAGTTTCTAAATTAATCAACTGACATATTTCAATTTCAGCTCTCTACATAAGTTTATTGAGGTAAAATACACACAAGGGGATGAGGTAGCTCAAGCTATTCTCACCCCGTTCAGTACATCTTGTTAATACATACATATAAACACATCACAAACAATAAACATATTACCAAACATTCTGAGAGATAAACATCTACATTTCCTAAAATGTAGTGGTCATTTCCTAAAATTGCAGTGGTCGTTTCTGGTTGTTTATTGTCACCTCTACTAGGACATCAATCTGGTTCTGTTTTAAAGACCCCCCTGGAACCTCTTGAGTTCTTCACACACTTCTTTGTCATTCTCCAAGAGTGTTCCTCCCTGTCCGTGTGGTCTTACCCTTGTTTTCCCCTCTGTATATGGCTATGAAAAAGCTTAGGTTGGCCCCCTTACTTTTGCTGCAATGTGGCAAAAGCAGTTTGAGCATTCTCAAACTGCTGCTCTATTGCCCTTCTGATTCTTATGTACTCATTCCTGGTCCTGTTTAATACCTCTCTACCCATGTCAAGTTTTACATGCCTTTTATCTTCTTGTCCTCGTTACACTGTTGAATAATGGAGTTTCCATTCTCCATTCATTCACTTGCCACCTAAGGGATATGAACAGCTCGGTTCCATTTCTTTCACTCCCTCATACTTCCCAAATTCACAGAAGGCTTCCCGAATGGACTTACCATGTTTAATGTTGGAACCTTGTGTTTTACAGGATTAGATTTACTTACTATTTGACCTCGCAAATGGTTCTGCATTATTTATTTATTTATATACAAGAAGGTACATTGGGTTTGTGAGAATACATAGCATAGTATTAACAATCTTGTAAAGCCACTAGTACGCGCAGCGTTTCGGACTTATTATTATCCTGAATATTTCACATCCTCCAACATACCAGACTAATACAAATGCTCCTGCACCTTGCCTATAGGCCTCCCATGATTTCCTGCTGCTCTTCTCTTCATATTACTTTTCAAAAGTTTTATTTACTCATTTAATTATTAGGTATCACTGATTAAAATGGCTGCATTTTTAAATGGTTGATTTTATTAGCATATAATACATCTGCATACTAAATTACACATTATAACATCAAAAAAGATGCAAAGAGGAATTTGCGTTGAACTTGCACCACGCAATGGAGGATGCTGGAAACCTGTGCACAAGAGCAATATTTTAATTTAATCACAGTAATAGATTTGAGCATAACAGCATCCACTGAAGCTTAGTGCTAAGTTACACATTGGATCTGCATTAACCTCATGCCAACTGTACTAATTTTTTTATTTTTGTAATCAATGGCAACAGTATCCGAGATAGGAATTACCAAGTATGGAAAAAGTGACACGAACCATATTTACATACCTAATTATTCACCGGTATCAAGTTCTTCAGTTATACAAATTCCCTTTAAAATGTTTAATGAGAAGGAGCCAATTCTTTCCAAAAGTAGCATATTTGTGATGCAATGCCTAGTGTCCCTCACAATTAACTGCGGTGTTGGTAGCTGAAACATGTGTATTGTTCCAATACCTACACTGGACTTTATTACTTGCACAACCAACTGAAACTGGATCTGATTACACGGATCCAAATCATAAGACTAATTTGCGGGCACCTCCACTTGCCCTTTTCACACTCGTCAAACAATCTTATTACATGATGCAGCAAATTGAGCTAATTTTGCACACTACTGTATCAACAATGAATCACATTTCATAATAAAATTATTTTGACAACTGCATATCTTTGTGCACAAATTAAAGTAAATTGGAACGAATCACTTGTAAGGCTGTAATATTAGTCTGGTCAAATACAATACATTACAGTTGACCTAGAACATGATTTTGACCAGAATAGAGTAATAGTAATAATTACATCTGATACTCTCCTCACTTCCTTACTGGGACACTTTCTCCTAAATGTAAGGCATCCTTGGCAATATATATATATAAGACTCTCAATAAAGAACTGGAAAAGAGCAATGAATGTAATTAAGTGCCTCTTTTAGGTGAGAACCCTGGTGGCTCCTTGTAGCTATATCGCTGAGACAGCTTCCCACTACCAAGTCATATCGTCATAGGAGTCCTGTTTGGCTTACCAGAAACCACAATCAGAACCTGGTTCATTCATCGAGGCAGAGAGCTAGGAGGGGATTTATTACAATGACCCACACTAGGAACAGCATCCAGAAAGTAAGCTGCAAAGTCAAAGAGGAGAGGCCAAGACTGAAAACACAGCCCAGGGCAATACCAACCGGATTAGGACCAGCAGCACTGACTAAAATACCAAGGCCCTGTTAGACCTCCAAAATACCTGAACCCAAATATTGGCCAATGACATCTTAGCAAAGACAATGGCCAAAGCCGCAACCTTATGAAGATCACTGTAAGCTCAAGGGGTAGATTTCAGGCTAGCTCGCTCGTATGACACTTCCGACAACCTGGAACAAATAAGCTTTGGAACAGGGGAAACAAGGAAAACAGTTTGACAAACAGCACATCCACCACAGCAGATAATACACAGGTGGTACATAGGTAGCGATGACCACCACAACAGATGATACACACAGTCTCTTAGTGGAAGGTGGTGGCACATAGGTAGCAACGACCACCACAACACACCGGCTCTAAAATTCACCAACCATTCTAAATCAAGGACATCCAGTCAAGCACCATGCCAGGAACCATGAAAGTGGAACAAAAATGCTGGCAAAATGTCAGCGGCCTGATAAGACTCCTGTTTTGAGGCAGGCTCTGATAATATAGGGACTCAAGAGAGCACAAACATCATTAAAAGTGTCACCAACCCAGCAAGCAGCGTGGCGAAGACAGACATGTAACAAGACTGAGCAGCACCCTTCAATCTTGCATATAGTGAGAGCAGGCTTTACAAGTTGGTCCATTATGAGCTATATCTCAAACTCGCAGGGAAGTTGCCTTCAGCCATGGCCTGAAGGTGACTAACAAAGTAGGAGACTCGGGAACTAGGAATATTTGCAAAAAATACTGAACACAGTATATGAACTGAATTGAACACACATGACTATAAAGAGCATTTATGGAATGCAGTATAAATAAAGGATGTGCCTTAGTACACCCCCACAACAAATAGAATGTCCCCAACTGCAAGTTCCTTCAGAGGACAACTCGTATACTACCAGGGCGAGACTTTCCATCCGAGTGGCCTGGCCTCTTGGGGGCGAATTCCTGAAAACACCGGAGAAGGTACTCTTGACTGTGCAGGGGCAACACTCAATGAACACTTGGAGAATGCAGCCCTAAACATATGCAGCTCATAGTGCAGATTAAACCAAGTCCATGCAAGAAGTGCAGCCTATGAAACATAGTGAAGTAAATCCCAAAGGCTAGGAATGATATAAAAGCAAATGGCCCCCCACAGGATAAGAGTCTAAAGGATGGCTTGTATTTATCTTGAAAAGTGGGAACAGCAACTCTGGAAGATCAAATGTTGCATTGCTGATATCAGCGACAGGCTGACTGGCCGGCCACCAAATAGAAGCCAGGAGCTCAGGGATGCAACCTGTTGGCGGAGCTGTTTGCACTATAGGCTAGTGCAGGTTCAAGGGTAAGGGTTTAAGCTAGTGTTGAGTGAACCAATTGCTTTGAATGAATCTTTGGAAAATTGTTTGGCTGTTTCAGTGCTTCATTTTCTGTGAACTTTCAGTTATCTGTATTTCTTCACCTACTTTCTGGATGCTTTATCGGTGTAGCTGGTCATAATCACCAGCTCTCTGCACCTCTATGAGGGGGACAAGTTTTGGCTCTGGTCCCTGGCAGGATAAACAGGATTCACATGACTGAAGTGACTTAGTAAAGGGAAGCTAGCCAAGCAATATAGATTCTGGGAGCTACTAAGGGGCACCCCCCCCCCCCACACCCCCAGAAACTAGTAGTTTTAATGAAATTCCTTTGTCTGGTGGACCTTTTAGTAGTTATTTCTGGTATTTAGAAGCTGATATAGCCAAGGCTTAAGAATCACACTAGGCCTCTGAAACCCAGTACACAGACCTACTGGGAGCTTGGGGGATTCAAATCTATCTAAAACCAATAAAAAAACCCATAAAAGACAAGCACAACCAAAGTAGCTGCTGCTTTCAAGAAATAAATTACCATGAGGAAAACAAGGCAACTGATTGTTTCTATGAATGAACTACTCTGACCCCTAATATGCTTGGCTACTTGGTCATCCATCCTCCTCACTCGTGAGCCACACAGTACTGGAACCCCAAAACTCCTCTCGGGAAAGAAATGAACAGAATGGGGAGATACTGAAGAGCATACCAGAATGGTACCTTTCATTACATTCAATGCTTGATTTCTTGAATAGCCCTCCTCAGTGGCTCCCTAGTACCAGCTGAAAGGGAAGGGAAGGCACATGAAGCCACAAACAAGGACAAATCACTTAACAAGACCAGTGCACACCTGGGAAGAGCATAAAAATAAAGGTAACTGAAGGCAGCTCATTGGTACATTGGAGGACACTATATATACACACCGAAACTCATTCATATATATGTGTAACCTACGCTCGAAACAATCCAGCAATCGCATGTCTATTATGTTGCCAAGTTCCATCCATTGTGTTTGTTCCATCAGCAACCCTATTTCCAAACCAGTATTTACATAGATTTTTCCTGAATCGACACTTATTTCATTGCTTTTGAACTAGGTACAAGATACAAAAACACACAAATCAAGGCCTGGCACAATACATGCTAGCACACGGCTAACAATTGTACATTAACACAGACGTCACCGCAGAGAACAAGTACAGTACCACATACTACACACGAGAGAGAGAGGGACAATTGAAACTGGGACTTCTCTTAGAGGAACCAAAAACCCCACTGAGGTGTAACTAGTGGAGCAGGAGAATCCCAAAATGGGCACCAGGAATGGGAAACCTTGGCCCCTAAAGCCAAAGCCCCCTAAAAAAGCCACAGAATGCATAATTTGGATGGTACTAAACACAATTGTGAAGCTTAAATTATACAATATAAGAGCAAAGGCCCTAGAAGAAATGAAAGCTTCAGGGGTAAATCAGCCACCACTTGGTCAAATATATCAGCAGCATAGGGATCTTTGTAGAGGCCATTGGACTTAAACTACACCAAGCGAGTAAAGAAGGCTTGTCACTGGCCAGGAAACCGAGTGACCTGGGCTGCCATATGGTGGTAGCCAGATGTATTAGTGTTTGAGTTGTTCACCCATGGCAACAATTGGTTGCCTCATTTTGCTCTTCATTCATTTTATCCTTACAAACAGTCGTTCATTTTGTTTTGTCTATACTTTTTCAGAAAAGTCTCACTTTTTCATAGATCTACCGAGTGGGCACAACATCCAAGAGTAATGCTAATTCAACAGTGAATTAACATTAGTCATGGACACTGTGCCCATGGTATGATATCAAGGCTCCCCAACTCGCCTCAAATAGTGTGATTCTTGGCTAAGTGTGATCCTAGTAAGTCAATAACAGCCTCAGAGGCCTGGTGCAGTTCTTAGGGCTTGGTAATTCTATGACTTAAGGTACCAGAAAGCTACCAAGGGGGAATATGAGAAATAAATGTAAATACAGTCCTGTACTGCTACAATAGTAGTAATCACAACAAATTATAAACCACATTCAATAAAAATGCCTACGGATCAATATATGAAACTTGGTTTTAGCACTGAATAACTTCACAAGAATAATAAAGAAATGAATTCCTTCCATGAACAACATATTTATCATACAAGAGCTTTTGAATTCCCAATACTTACAAAAAGTAGTGTTTTTGCATACCAAAGTTACTTAATATTAGCATTTTTTTTTTTTACCAAAACATCATACAAGAAATGCCTTAATAGAATTGAAATTCTGGCAGTAAGACCAGAGAAATTTATCTAATAATATCCCCATGAAACAGTAAATGTGTCGTGCATTTGAAAATTGCAGTCACTGCTCAACTGTAGTAGTTTCTAAATTATCACAGCATAATTTACCAATTTCAAAAAGTACTTCATAAACGTTCCGTCTAAGCTTGCAAATTCAGATCACATGAGCGTGACCCTGATCTGAATCAAGCAGAGATTAGAATTGCCAAAATTTCTTACACCACGTTAAGATAATTAACAAAATGGCTATTTTTTTGTACCACAAACTTAATTTGTCCAAATATAATGAACATAAAATTTACATGTCATAATAGCATTTTCATAGAAATAAAAAAAATAGAATGACAATAAGAGTTAAAATTACCTTGGTGAGTTAACTCCTGAACACTGCAATACTGCCCTTAAATTCTGTACATTAACCTAACCCTAAATTACTATACAAGTGATGGTGTTGCATGTATTTCTCTTTCCCTTTCCTAATATCATACAATAATTGTGCCTACCCTTAATTCTATCTCCACTCACATCACCATTTTCACAAAGTGCAATGATTCCAAACTTATTCTTATCCCTGAGGTGCAGCTATGATCAAGGGCACCTCTCTGCCTGTGAGGGGAAAAAGAAGAAGAAAAATCTTATAAAATTATACATTTGCATGTGGAAAACTTGTTTTTGAGGAACCCTCAAGGAGGGTTTCATGCACATTGAAAAATTGACAAGTCAGGGAGGCGACTTGGTCTGCGAGCTGTGGTGTTGACTCGCCAAGTCGAGGCCAGGACTACAATGATAGTGTCAGGGGGGATTAAAATGTTTGCCATTTTACTTTTCACCATGTGTGAAATAACTCAATTTACACATAACTGACAAAAACTGAGAGTACAGTACTGTATTGTATTTAAGCCTGCATTACAATATAATTACACCTATATTCCAGGTAAATCTGTTCTTGGCGAGAGGAACAAAAATCTATTTATGGACTGCCACTTGTATGGCCCCATGTATTTCTTCCACAAGGGGAGAAATACATGGGTGGGTAAATTCAAGGGATAGAGATGGGGGTCAACTCGGGGCACAATACATGGGCTGCCAGATGGGGGAAGGGCTGGTAACATTTTAGCATGGAATTACCCTATACAGTCTGTACATAGTTTCATCAATAACCGTTTGTTTTGTTATTTATACACGTTTTATATTATTGTTTTTATGTCCTGGTAGTACATTCGGGTTCATTCTCGACACACAATTGTGAATTCTGGGCGGGACAGAAATGGTTGGGCACATTTCTTTTCACCTTGCAGTAAATAGATACTCAGGAGTTAGTAAGCTTGTTGTGGGGGGGTCGCATCCTGGGCGGGGTCAGTAATTCAACCTCTGGATTTCGATAAAAGCCTAATGTGTATGAATACACTCTGGCTGCCTGTCCCCCGACACACTGAATTATTATTACAGTATAATTATTAAAAAGTGAGTGTGTGTGTGTGTGTGTCTGTTTCAGGGTTGTAGGCCAGACACTTGGGTCTAACCTCACCCAACTTTCCATCATGGAAAAACTGGGGGAGGGGGGAATATTTAGTATGTTACAGGCCAATTGGGTGGCCAATATATTTTTAGTAAAAGTCAGAGGAGAAGTTATCACAGTAGAGAATGTAACCCTTCAATAGTGCACATCAACAAGGATCATTTTAGTGGCGAGCTTGTCAACCAGGGTCAATTTTATGTCTAGTACAACATTTAAAACTTCTGCAGGTACATGGGGTTTCCCCACCTGCTTCCTTATAGCCTTCAGTAAACAGATGCAATCATTGAAGAAGAGGGGAAAACAATAAATTGTGGGCAACCCTCGTGGATGCGAGGGCAAGTACTATAACAGCAACTATCAGCAGCACACGCAGCAGCGGCTCACAGCACTGCCATGAAGCTCCTAATCCACAGCATCACTTAATAATAAAGAAATAAACAATGACAATTATTTAACGATGACAAAAGATCCCAACAGTGATAAAGACCGTCAAAAGTTCACATATTAGTGAACCCAATGCAGGTGACGACTGTCATGATGCGAGGAACACAGAAGTGTTTCGACGCATTTATGCACAATGCAACGGGACCTCATTGCACAGGTCCTGTAGGTACAGGACCTCATGTACCCACAGCAAATGACATGCAAAAATGATTCATATTCAGAATCTAGTGACCAGATTTTACTAATAGCAATGTTTTAGCTTGTGTAATACAGTATATTGAGTGGCACTTTACTTTGTCAGGTGCCGCCAGCAACTGATGAGCGTGGGGGCACTATGCTGTGCTTGGATCAATGGATATGACATTATTACACCCACCAGAACTGCTTAAGAGCAACCTAACGGTACATAAATATGTACCGTTTGTAACGTGAATAAAGTGTGACAGCAGAAAAACACAATGTTTTATTGTTCGATTTTATACTGTACTGTGGTGAGCACATTAGTTACACATATGTGTGTGCATACCAATGTTCTACGTGTCCTGTGACAAGTAACGTTGATAGCTGAATGCATCATTGCACTGGGGGGGGGTGTAAAAATGCAAATAAAATAAAATATATTCAATGGGTGCAGTTACAACTTGGTGTAAAATGTGCAAGGTCAGGCCAAGCTTGGATCAATGGTTACGAGATTATCACACCCACCAGAATTGCATAAGCATGTAGATCGTATACATATAATTGTGTGTGTACAGTATCATAGTGGTACGACACAGAATAAAATGGCGTTTTATTGTTTAACGAATATAATATTAACAGCATATTAGCGACATGAATATATTTCTTTATCAATGTTACTTTATTATAGAAATTTCAATATCCACACGAATGTAAAAAAAAAAAAATCGGTATAAACATATTCTCAGCAGCTCCTAGCCTGGCCAACCTCCTCAGGGTATTTGTTGCACGAACGCTCGTGAATCGGTGACATCATAAGACTTCAACTCCATCATAGCTAAACATTTTTGTTTTCCCCATTATCAAGAACGTTTGAACAATATTAGAAAGATCAAAATTATGTTAATTCCCTGCACACCTCAGGGTTATCAAAGAAAATGGGTGACCAGTACAGGGGTTGAAGGACTGCCTTGTAGCCTAGGATGATACGCTATAGATCGCATGCTGGAAATTAGAATTTAATGGAAACCCAAACCAGCTCCAAAACGATATGATCCAGAGTTAAAGATTCAAGGTTGTAGGTGTAGTCTTTACACAATATTGGCATGTTATTTAATTGCTTACATTGCATATTAAAAAACCATTTGTCAATGTAGTAATTCTGTGCTCTGTGGACAAAAAACTGCCCGATGTTGCAATTAGTATTTTTTTCAATACATAATGGCAAAAATCTAACCCATCGTCTTTCATCATATATCAATACCTCTTAATCGCTTGCTCTTGTTTCAATCTCCCATTCAACACAACCCCTTGTTCATTTCTATGCTTCTGCTCTTCCGAAATTTCTTAGTATCATATATGAAATTAAGAGACGTCCATCTCTTAATTGGAGATGGAACAATCGACCCAAAATTTGCATTACAATAAACAAATGTTTCACACCTTTATTTTAAATTTTGTTCTGCATTTTACACAAGTAACTGTTTAATCGAATATAAAGGATTACGAAAAAAAAAGCTAGTCTGCTTAATCAAACGTATACGATTTGACAATTCCACATTACAGCGTGGACGAAAGTGCGAGACGCAAGAGTAGGCCCCATAAACACAATGGCCCCCCCCCCCCCCATCATGTTTATGGTAAAAGGGGGGGGGGGGGGGAAGAAAAACACGGCATTTCCAATCACATGGCCAACAAAAGTGATGCTGGAAATGAGACAGATGCTCATTCCATCAAAATTATCTAATTTCTTAAGAGGATACACTAAATACTGTTTAATTTAATTATTAAAAAGTCAAGTAACTTCACAACATGCGGCCAAATAGCCATACCTACTTAATTCCCTCCCCAATGGAACTAGAACGTGCTTTTCCTTATCATTGTAACAATAAGTGTGTCAAGTAAACATGGGCAGACAAAGTAAGATTATAAAATCTCTACTGAATAGTGACATGAAACCACACTGACACCAAATGCAATATTAAAAAAATAAAAGGTCTTGTAGACAGGTTGCACATAGAAGGAATTATATAGATGCAGAGCATTATTACTCGTAGTAATTTGCAATTGGTTGAAAAAGATCGATATTCTGGACAATTCATGGGTATGAGGTATATCACAAAGATGGCAATTTGTTCAGTAAATATTACAGGATATAATTACATATATTTTCATTGCTTACAGCATTTTTAAACATTTTTGCATAAAATTTTATAATTAGTATTGGGAACTTTACAACTTTCAGCAGCTTTCTCTGCTAAAGTTGCTTTGTAAAAAAAAATAAAAAAGTTAAATTTGTTTATGATAAGAGAGTGTTGTATGTTTATGGATATAAATCCCTATACTGGATACTGAAATCTATACAATTTACCACTACCTATTACCTACCAGTGACCAGAGAGCATTACAGTTATGTTGAGTAAAATGCAATCCAATACGAATATACTGTATAGCTAAGAGTAGTCCCTAGACTAGTTTGGAACAAAGCCTTGTGGGGGTAAGTATTTACAAATATTAACAGGTATAGTTCATGAGCCAACGTGATATGTTGAATCCATTAGCAAGAAATGTGAAAGAACTGCCATAATCTAGTCTGGTTATTTGCCATTAAATAGTTTGTGCTATTTGTTTGCAACTAAATTTGGTTCAAGGCAACCTATTTGATTTTATTATCCCTATTTATTAAAATATGACATGTCAAAGTAACACAAAGTTCATAAAATTCTCAATGCCTTTTTTCTTCACGTCTAAAATGAAGGAGCTGATGCAGACTGGGAGAGTGACGCTCCTTGCAGTGCAAGTGTATATGGGCATAAAATTATTAAAATATCGAGTACATTACCGATAAAAATCAACCCATTCAATTAAGAATGCTGCCTTCTATTTAGCGGAGCAATTACACCAGTAAGTCGTGTATAAAATTCTGAATATACTGTACTTATTCGATTATCCTTTTTCTATAAAACACCATAAAAACTCATCATATGATAAAAATTCTCCAATCAGGATCGATTCCTTCATCCAAACTTTAAAAAATTTGTCATGTACAACCTTACCATTTTGCACTATCCACATGAAAAAGATGCCCAGCATTCATTCTTTAGATACATACTCACATTATCACTAGGAAAATAAAAATCTAAAAATTACACAATCTTAACACATTTCTGCAATGAATCTTAATTAGGATCTCCATCCGCTGAATTTTCACTGTCAATGAACTCGACATGTGTGAAAGGGAAGTGCCCAACTTTTCCATTCAGTTCCCCTTCCCATTGGCCATTGATGTTCATCTTCGTTACTTTGATAACATCGCCAACTTCCAGTCTAAGGGCCGTTTTGTCATAGGCATTGGGAACGCGGGCTTGTTTCACTCGTGCATACGCAGGTAGTTTTCGCTGCAAAAGAAACATAGTATTAATTTTACTACTAAACTAATAAAAATTATAAATTATGAATAACTCTGGTAGTACTGTATAAGCAATAACACGAAGAGAATCTTGACAAAAAGAAGACAAAATATTCGGGTTTGAATCGGCAGGTCTGAGGATATTTTTTTGGAATACTGTACTTACATTATTGCTCTTGAACGTGCCCGTGCTACATGTAGAACAGTAATGGGGTGGAAAAGGTAAGTAACTCAAGATTTACAGACATGCTAATAAAATTGTATAGCCTGCAGTCAAGTCACAGGTTCAGGGTAGGACACTAAAATGGTTTGGTCAGTAAGAAATTATTACTATCAATATAGAAATTTAAAAATTAACATGAACCTGTGGTAAATTAATAAAGTGGACAAGAGAAAAACCTTTTGTAGATACTGTATTTTTTTTTTTTTTTTAGAAAAGTAATTTGTAAAGCTTGACTGTTGAAAGAGCTGCAGTTTAAGGCATTTATAAACTGCCTGGGGGCATCACTTCAGCCACTCCTGTGCTCACCCACTCCTGTAGCCACCTGCTTCAACTGCACCCTCCCCACTCCATGAGAACCCTATTCAACCACCCCTCTTTCCCCAGCAGGTGCACTCTCCAGCACTCAGACTTTAGATTACGCAGTCAACACCACCTGTGTTCTCCGTAGCAACTCAGGATGTCACTGTTCATGGGAGTCCTCACTTCTAGAGGGGGGCCCCCCCCCCCCATTGTTCTCTCACCTTTGAACCCTTTCATGGTTCTCGAGGGGTCACAGGGTGGTCATGCCTGCTGGGGGCAATCAATGCTGGAGCTGCTGTCAGGTGGTGGGCGAGTGGAATTAACTAGTAGTTAGGTCTGAATAACATGTTTGATTAATTTGGGTCAAGGTTATCAATGTTTCCATGCAGATGTTTGTTTTGGGCTGCTATGTCTTTTGTTTTTCTGTTACCCGTTGCCCTGGGTTGATGTAGTACCTGTATACCAACTCCCTCACTTATATTGAGGGAGCCAAATAATGGTCGTGGTGGGGGTGAAACTCTAAGCTTAGGCTTGGAGTTAATCAGGCAAGAAGTTCAGGGAGCCATTGAAAGGATCCCATAAAAAAAAAAAAAGGTAGCATATCATCACATTCAACACTAGATTTTCCATCACTCTTGGTGATGAATAGCCATATCTGTTTTTAATGCATGTAGGATACTGTGCCAAGGTAACCGATATATTACTTGTAGATCTTGCCTTTTAATACTGTACTGTACTTTCTTACTTTGATTATTTTTTCAAGCATCTGCTACCAAACCATTTACTTTGCTTTGTTATCCCAACTACTAATCCACTTTATTTGCGCTCCTGCATCCACTACTGAACCATTTTCTTTCTGCTCCCACATTTCCTATTGATCCATTTCATTTGCTCCAGTATCCACTGATGAACTCTCTGCTGCCCATCAACACCTACTATACTATTTTCTCAATGCTCTAAAGCTCTGTTGTATCTGCTCTTAAAGCTCTATATAAAGTTACAGCAAACTACTCCACTTCATGTCACTTATTTACCACCCTACCTGCTCAAGTAGCTTTTTAAATTTTCAGTTACCAGCTTTGGTAATTTACCAGCTTTATCATTTGTGTTACCAGCTTTCCCAGTGATGTGTAATACACTGTTCTATCTACCTCATCTATTCCCCCTTAATATCCTACAAGCTGTAATTGTAACTTTTACGACACTTATCTCCAAACGAGTGTGAAAGCTGCCTTAGCTTGAAAGCCAACTTTAAGCTTCATAACTGAGCTTTAAAGTTCAACACCTATTTTTTGTAGCAAATCTCTCAACCATCAAGGTGGGCACTCCAAGCCTGTGTTGCATGTTCTCCAACTGGTCAAACAAGAACCAGTATACTGCCCTCAACAACTCTGTTTACGATTCAAGAATGTCTACAATTTCCAATTGTGTAAATTGCCAATGTTACTCTATTTCAGATTTTAAAGCCAGTATTAATCATGACCTTTTTCCCTATATTATTTTTAGCTACCTCACTCCTAAACTGTAATACCCTAATTCTTACTTTCTCATTATATTTGCTGCAATCTCATACTAATAGCCAATTGTTTGCAAAATCCTGCATGTTATGTCCTCTTGCAGCAGCTTTCAATCCTCCCCAGTCTATACCATTTTTAATCAGCATTGTATCATCTACAAACATTTACATGTGTATTTGTGTACCTCTTGTATCATTCTTGTGGTTTAAGAGTGCGTTTCCTATGCTCTCCAGCACTTCCTATGACATGGTAGCTATGTACAATTTCCCCCATCAAGTTAAACACCACTGGTTCTCTCTAGTAACTTACAATTTGACTATAGACACATCACTGCTTTTGGCTAGATAGCAATGGGTTAGGCTTATGAACCATTGGATGATTGTTGTATCAATGACCACTCCTCTCTAAGCATGCAAGGGCAAGTGGGGTTAGCAGAATTATTGACAAAATATATTCAACCAGGAAACATTCATGTTCATTTTTTGTGGTGGTTTATGTTAGAAGCTGTCCCACTTTCCAAACCAGTCAGGACTGAACTCTTATGAAAAATCGAATTCGTCTAGAAAGCTGGGTGTACCTTCACACCCAAGAAAAATACTCGTTTCGCGTTCAAAATATATATCAGTACAGTAAACTAATGATGATAAAATTTGAAAGAAATCATTAAAAAAATAAACATAGGGGCACTCACCAAGGGTGAAGGAGTACCTCCACATACGATCATGTAACAATATTTACGTTAAATTAGATTATGTTTCCTCCTGCACACACTCCTCAAATTTAGTAACATACTGTACTTTTCTGCACCTTCTACACTAGTAGACTGCCATCCCATTGCTATGCGCACATTGCTTGATAATGTTCATTTTCTTATGGAAATGCTTGGCCTTCTGAATCAGTCAGAAGGCTGTTTTTGTTTCATTGTCACTTTTTCTGTTTTTGCCCCACCTCAAAATCGATTGCACCACTGCCAAAATAAATCGTGAACATACTTTAACTTTACCCGAGCTGACTGCTCCCTCGTCCTAATCAATATCTCACTCTGAGGATTATAAGCACGAACATCTTTAGTTTCAAAAAATTTTGAAAACAGACTTTGATGACTTTAATTTGATGCACACACTCATTCTAGGAACTTCAAACTCCACTTTCCTTTTAAGCTAAAATATCATCATGACAAAATGTTTCCTCTTGAGTTTGCTGCTAGTTGAAGCCTCGGCTGATGCATTGCTTCCATTTATGGAAGCCACTGTCTCTTAAGCAGGAAGGGCACCCTCTTCCAGATCAAATATTAAAATAGGTACAGTTTGAACAACCTGAGTTTGGAAAGCAGAACGGCCTCCGAAGTTTATACTTGTTATTATTAATTTGCACTTTACAACAGTATAATTCACCTCTTTGTATGAATGAATGAATGTATGTTTACCACTAGGTGTAAAGCAGCAAGCATAGGGTAAATTTATCTATTCCATTCTAATGATTTAAAATGGCTAAATATAGGGGAGGCATTCTCACACCACTTTATAGTTACTATTCTCTACCTGGCAGAAAATAATTGGCTCAACTCCAAATGAAGATTGGTTACACATACGTCACCTAGAAACAAGATATTTCATAATTCATAGTTCCATATACTTTAAAACATCACTCTAGCATAAGATGCAGTAAATTTGTCATATTGAAATATATTAATCGACTGGTTTCAGAATATTCCATAGACTATGGCCACTGTTGTCGAACACCACTGACCTGAAGACTTGGTTTAGGGCGTGGTGTGCCTTCAGTAGACTGTGTGCTTCCTCTATTTGGGGTCGAGTTCACGGGAATACTCTCTCCTTCTTCATACTGTAGGAAAAGCATCTGATCAAAACATGATCCTACCTTTAAGGATGAAATATCTGTTGGAAAGCAAGAAAATTAACTCCTTATGAAGTACCAGTATTATTATTATTTTTTTTTTTAGATGCACGCCTTAAACTAAGAAGTTTTATTTCTGGTTACAACATAACGTCTTTAAATTTTTAGTACTTTCTAGGGTAAGTAAATTTATATGACAATATTAATTTATAAATAATATGCTTCGAAGCTCATCAACTGTTTAATAATTATAAACAAAGCCACCAAAGATTGAGAAAAGATGTACAGGTTCACAAGTGCTTGCGGAACCGCTTCGTAAATCTTTTCCTTGGGTTGTTTTATGAAACAAATTACCAGAACATATAGATGTGGGGAAGGGGCATCAATGGATTGTTTTGAGCACAGGTTGGACAGCTATACAAGTGACTTTGTTGGATATAAATAGGACTTGCCTTGTATTGGTCAATAGGCCTTCTGCAGTCAATTTTAATCTTATGTTCTTCACTCCGCAAATAAATTATCCGACGAAAAAAAAGCATGCAAGTAATGTTTGTTGTCCTTTTACTGCTAGTGTAAACAGATCGAGCATTTGCGAACATATCCATGTTTTTTTATTATACATAATAAATTTGACCAGGCTTTGCAAGGACACTGATCCCCTCAACCACAAAAAGGTAAACACAATACAGGTACAAATCCACAAATATTTAATACAAACTATTACACTACTCGCACTTCATACTCTGCTGTACCACAAAAATTTGGTAACAAAAATTTTTTTATTTTCTTTTGCCTACCTTCTGCACATACGGTACTGGTATGGACCCCGTTTGGTTCATAGAATTTCTGGCCGTCCACCACAGTTCTTCATCTTTGCTTACAATAGTTAATATTTCTCCTTTTCTGAATGGCAGATCATCTTGATCCTAAAAAAGAATGTATTATATTGAGGATGCATTTAATGTACGCTTATTTTCTATCTTTTCAGTTACTAATTGTTAGCTAAAATGCACAATTTTTAACATATTTCGGTAACTTTGGCATTAAAATTCATTTAGGTAGGGGTTCCACATACCTCTCATACTATATTTATACTATAGATACTATACTGTTTTTATACTATACATACTATATCAATACTATATTTATGAGCCAAGTATAGTTTTAAAAATTTGCCATTCAATAAGAAAATCAAATGAACTTTCCACTAAAGCAAGAATATAAATTGTCAACAGAACACTTACACTGCCTTCGAAGTCATATTTTGCTACCACCTTCTCACAGCGCTTGACTGCAGGTCGGATGAGAGGCGTGCTATCTAGGTAATGTAGTTTATAAAAATTAAGAAGCGACGGCAGATCCGGGAACATTTGATCACCTATGCGATAGCGCACTTGTTCGGCCTGTTGTATCTTGTTTATTATATAATGTGAAACCTTGTTGTCTTCTCTGGAAATTAGAGCAAAATTCAGGTTTTAATTTAAAATTGCATTTAAAATGTATACAGTACATCTTACTTTACTTTAATTAGCTAAATAATAGCATCAAGAATGCATGCTACATTTAGTTTGTACAAGGACCTGTACCCTGTTTGACTCCATTTTTTTAGTGAGAAATAAGAAATATTCAGAGTGGACATTACTCCATTTCACAGCTAATTTGCATACTTAATAAGAAATACACAGATATTTAGCAATGAAGGACATACTTTTCTGTTCAGCAATTCTCTAAAAAGATTGGCATGTTTAAATTTGTCAAAAGCTTTGGAAACATCAAGAAACAGAGAAAAAGAGCTACCTTGCGAGTTGCAAAAAAGCCGACAAAGCTGTAAATGTCCACATGTTCATAACATCGAGACAAAGAAGTAGTCCACTATAAGGCAGAAGGAATATTAGGAACCAGGAATAAATGAAAAGAGCATAGCCAAAGAAAACTAGTCTCAAGCCCAAACAAACCTGACTGTCTGATAAATGCGAAACTAACACAATCGCACACAGAAAAACAAAACTGCTAGAGAACACGACAGAGTTCACTTACTGAACCTTAGGAAAAGGTCAAGCCTTGGTCATGGGGGAGTAATTGGAGTAAGTGAGAAGAGCCTGGAACCAGGGCTAGACTGGCCACAATGGGAGTAACCCCCAACTCTTGACAAAAAAGTAGCCTCCCTCATTACCAAGGCTCTCTCCTCACCCTTCCTCGTGTCCCATCTCTACCCTATCCCTCCCTCATCTGGTCTCGCTCTCATTCTAATGTGTGGACATGTCTCACCTGACACAGAGAACAAAGTCCCCCAGGATTGTGGTGGAGTCCCTCACCAAGAAGACTCCACCTTCTCGCTCTCCCATCAGCAAATCCGTTGCATCCTGCCGTGACATCTGCCCAAAGTACCAGCTGCAACAAAAATTCTTGTTTTAAATCACAAACATTTTGCAATATATTGCAGTTTGCAATCACAAACATTACTTTAACAAGAGGCCAAGACAATTGGTATATGTATTGGTATCCTAAATTTTACATTAAAAATAATTTTTTTTAGCTAAAATAAAGCCTACTTTAACCCTTTTTCCAAGTCCCCCATTTTCAGATTCTTGGATTATCCATACAAAATTTCCAGTTCTCCACTCTCAATAAATGGTGGGATGAGTAATGGAATACAGTATATTAATTAATATGGTACCACATAAAACCAAAATTCCATTAGTTTCCTACAGTGTAACTTCGCTTCAGTGAATTTCTGATTGAAACACGCACTTTGCAGGCTGGATTTATTCACCTGATTTGCTGAACACGTGTTTGATGAAGCGGGTGATCTGCAGATTGATTTAGGGTGCGAGGCCAGAGTTCACCGACCAATTACATCAAACGTTTAAAATAAAATATTTTGAAAATAAATTATAGTGCTCTATAATATCATAATAATTCCGACAAACAAAATCTAACTAAAAATATGCAAGACGAACATCCAGTATTTGATAAAAACTTTTTGCCTGCGATACTGGCTTACGCTTAAATCTCCGGTCGAATGAACAGGTAGCTTGGCACCATGTACTTTTGTCCTTTGCCAGCACACAAGTGCATCGGTAGGTGCATTTTGTGACTACAGTACAACTCTAAGCAAATCTCCTTTCAGGGAATCTCCTATTGAAAGGCACACTTTCCAGGCAGGATTTACTCGTCAGCTTTGCCGGATAAGTGTTTGAAGATTTGGCAAAGCCGGGGGATGTGCGGATTTGTGTAGGAAGCCTGGCCAGAGTTCATAGACCTGTGGAAATATTGTCTATCATATGATACTCAAATTAAAATTTCATTCAAATGAAATTAGTGATATTAGCCCATTGAGAGTGGGGAATATTTGATAAAATATGGGCCTTTATAGGGTGTAAATGTTAACACCCTTAATATTGCTCTAATCATGTTTTTAATGATTTTCATAGATTTATGCAATAATTGTAAGAAAGAGTTGGAGTCTTGTGAAAGTCATCGAGCATAATTCTATTATTCATTTTTATTTCAAGTTGCTGCACTTCATTCACTAAAATATGGATCCTTCATCCTTGAACAATGCAGTTTCAAGGCTGGGGCACGAGAAATATGCTAGATGTGGCAAAATCTCTTCGCTGACAGGCTCTTTTGGTGCTTGTCCATCGTACGATCAGTTGAAATTATAATTACGCTCAGTGAAATTAGTTGATAAAAGTACAGTATGGGAAATTCAGAGTAAGACTCATTAACTCACTCAAAAATCTAAAGATACTGAAGGAGTGTTACAAAGATTTAAGGATAAGTAATTATTAAAATAATCTATATAAATAAAAATGTAAATGTATGTTTGTTCAAAATTGCTACTCTGAAAGTTCTTCATCAATTGCTTTGAAATTTTTACAATGTTCCATTCGCATATGAGTGTGCTAATATACTGTACCTACTACACTGTATGTATATAGATGTCACATCTGTGACAAGTAAAAACACTATTTAAACTGCGTTTTTCATGCAAGTTTTCATGCGAGGGAAATCTCCGAAACCTCTTTACCGATTGTTTTGAAATTTTGACAACGCTCCATTCGAATACGTGCATGTTTTTATATACTACCAGTATATAGATTCCACACCTGTGACAGGTAAAAACATACTTTTTTGGAAAAACAGTGCCATTTGTTGAACGTAAAAGCAACACACTATACTAAATATGCTACGATGCCATTTCAATGTTTCTGACTGCAATGATAAATTGAATTTTCAGAGATTTCGATTTAAGCACTAAGCGATAGGAAATGCACCCAACCACATCTGTCCCGCTGGGATTCGAACCCGGAATTCACGAATAAGTCATGATTGAACCAGACTACTACTACTAGGAAATGCATAATGTCAAGTACAGAATAATGGTCAGAGAGGCATCAAGTGCAAATGCCAATTGTGTTGAGCCATTTAAGCATAAATTAAATGATTACGTGATAACCAATGAATCGGTGAGGGTACAATATAGGTTGCACTTTGCATACCCATCCAAACACCATTTTTTTTCAATTTTAATGCACAATTGTACACTTTTAGCACATGTAAAAAAAATTTACCATTCACAATTTTGTATTTAAATATCTGAAGGTTCCAAATGGAACCAAATGCTTTCACATGTACAGAAATATACTGTGTCATACATTATATACAGTACTTTTATACACTAAAGTGTCCTCCCCTTACTGAAGATATTAGGTTAGGTGGTGAATCAAAAGGCTGCATTGTACTCACCTGGCTCGATCATGAGGATCGAAGGTGGTCGTCATGGTGGTGATGAGTAGTAGTCCAAGTCACTTACAACTTCAAAACAACCCTTCACCAAACCACTGACAACATAAGTGGAAATGGGTTTGGGGGAAAGGGGGGAGGGGAGGATGAAGGGGTTTCACACCAATGCCAAGTCCACCGAAGTAATTCCTCTGAAGAGAGCACTTTTTTCTGTTTTTTCTTTTAGCTTATCACACATTAGCACAATGCTTTCAGTGTTCCATGGGCAGGTTTGATTGCATTACACACGGGATCCTCCAGAAAGTGCTTGCCGCTTGGTCTGCTGCGATGTTTCAACCTGCACTAGTCCACCTCTCCTTTCAACCTGTCAAAAAACAGTCGCATTGTTTCAACCTCTTACTTTACAAATCACTAATTTATTTATTTATATACACAACAAGGTACATCTGGTTGTGTTAGTACATATACATTGGAAGAATGTTGCGCTCAATCACCAAAGCCACTAACACGCATAGGTTATTTTTAACTTTGTCAAGACTTAACCCTCAAAGAGCAGTCATCATCACGCATTGATGGTGTAGTGCAATGTGCTTATGTTCAAATGATTACAGTATTTACAATTTGCTTCAATATTTCAAAATGAATTTTGGCCCATATACTGTATTTCTAAGAGCTCGATGTTGCCTCCGAGCAGTCATGGAAGGCAACAAAATTGGAGTCGCACAGATTTCAAAGCACTTACCTAGACCAACAGAATTCTTCATTGTATACTGTATATTTACTTTAGTATCATTCTTGCTTTTGCATACAGATTCCTTACTTTTCAACACATTTCACATGAAAAATAACAAAAAAATATATTTCTAGTTATGTTGTGATGGTGGCCAAGACAATGTTGACAACTGCAGAAAGCTATATCAACCACTGTCTAGGTCAAAATTTAGATAGATACTCTATATGATTTTTTTAACAATTTTTTTTAATATAGAGCTACCATTTCTTTAAAACAACTTCTTTTGGCAGTAGAGTGACAATTTTAATGACAGCGGCACTTTAAAAGTTCTAGTTTTCTGTGGTTTAGCGCATACAACTTCCTCTCATTGAACTCGTTCCCACCATTGGAAACGATGGAACCTTATTCCCACCTCATTCCTATATGACTATTTCCATAGAATTTCCATAGAATTCACACCATCCCAACATTAAAATTACATAATACCAACGGACAGGTTACCGAATACCAAAATCCATTAGCGTGTATCCTGCGATATATTAAATAATATTTTTTAATAGCTAACTAAAGTTTGTAAAGGGGCCTGGTATTGAAGACATTCTAAAGTCTTGCCTAACTGTAGTATAATTTTCCGAGGCATTTAGGCCGATACTGATACCGTTACTGATAATTCGATATTGTCGGGGCCAGGAAAAGTGTGAATATGTATACGCATATGCATACAACTGCATGTATGTATACATATACATACCTGGATATAACCCTAACATACCAAAATATGCTCGGGCTGACCGTCCGCAATATAACTATTATTTTGCCAATGTGTTTAACAAATTCATGTAATATTTTCCACGATGCATTAGGAAGACAATAGTGAAAAGGATTGCAACATTATACACCGTTACTTTAGCATAACAAAAAACAAAACTCCGATATCAGACCTCACAATAAACCGTTTTAAACAATGGTGTACGTGCCGAACAAAAAAAAAAAATGCACATAGTATATTAAACTAAATTCAGCCTCAGGCCCTGTGCATTCATACAGGTGTGTAATGTATATCGACATACAGTACTGTGAATGTATAGGCACCATATCTGACCTCGATAATAGGACCTTCCCCTATACTCTTATCATGTCATACTGTACCAACAATGAATATTAAACAAAGAGAAGACTCTGAGGGGTAGAAGTGTCACAACACAAGCTGACAATTGACAAGCTTTGGAGAAAATATTATCACGTGAGTACAAGCTTTAGATCCCACCACACTGCTCCCTCAAGCCGCACCCCTCCAATACTTATCTATCCCCCACTAACCCCTAACCTCTCCCCTCTCCACCAAACCGTAATCCCAATAACGAATAAAACCCTAGAATGAGGTAGAGATATACATAGACGTGAGAGAGAGAGAGAGAAAAAAGGAGAGGCTCTCCCACTACTTTGCTCCTCTCACCACTAGCACTCACACACACCCCTCTCTCTCTCCCCTAACCAGCCAGGGACCGCCAGGGACCCCCAGGGACGCCACCACACCCACAGTATTACCTGGGAGAGTGTGGGAGAGAGAGTAAGAGAGGGGAGGTCCTGCCACAGACACCACCCGAGTAAATATACCAGCTTGTGCAGCGGCCCGACAGAGGACACCACCGCCCACGCCCTCCCCGATGGTTCTTTCTCCTCCCACGCCGCCCTCACACGCCCACAATACCCCTCATAACCCCTTACACCCTTCTAAATAACCCCTGAGCTCGTTAACCACATCTGAGAGCCACGAGAGAGACAGAGAGAGAGAGAGGGAGAGAGAGAGACACTGGGGTGGGAGAGGGAGAGTGGGACCGTGGGAGAGAGAGGGAGAGAGAGTTTTAGTGTTGGTGAGAAGGTGGGAGGGAGAGGAGGAAGATCTAGCCAGCTACAGTCCTCAGTTCTCCATTATAATGTTGAGGTTGTCTTCTCGTCTGGCTCCTCGCACCACAGCTAAGGTCAGGCACGCTCTGACCGGGGCCCGGTCACCTCTGAGGGGACTGTAGCACTGGTACCGGTCACCTGGGGGACCATTATAGACCGGTACCAGTGTTATACGGTCACCTGGGGGACTGTGACACTGGTACCGGTCACCTGGGGGACCACAACACTGGTACCGGTCACCTGGGGCCTGTAATACTGGTACCGGTCACCTTGGGGACCATGGCACTGGTACCGGTCACCTGGGGGACTGTGACACTGGTACCGGTCACCTGGGGGACTGTGACACTGGTACCGGTCACCTGGGGGACTGTGACACTGGTACCGGTCACCTGGGGGACCACAACACTGGTAACGGTCACCTGGGGGACCGTGACACTGGTAACGGTCACCTGGGGGACTGTGACACTGGTACCGGTCACCTGGGGGACCACAACACTGGTACCGGTCACCTGGGGGACCGTGACACTGGTAACGGTCACCTGGGGGGACTGTGACACTGGTAACGGTCACCTGGGGGACTGTGACACTGGTACTGGTCACCTGGGGGACTGTGACACTGGTACCGGTCACCTGGGGGACCACAACACTGGTACCGGTCACCTGGGGGACTGTGACACTGGTACCGGTCACCTGGGGGACTGTGACACTGGTACCGGTCACCTGGGGGACCGTGACACTGGTACCGGTCACCTGGGGGACCGTGACACTGGTACCGGTCACCTGGGGGACCGTGACACTGGTACCGGTCACCTGGGGGACTGTAACACTGGTACTGGTCACCTGGGGGACCGTGACACTGGTACCGGTCACCTGGGGGACTGTGACACTGGTACCGGTCACCTGGGGGACCGTGACACTGGTACCGGTCACCTGGGGGACCGTGACACTGGTACCGGTCACCTGGGGGACCGTGACACTGGTACCGGTCACCTGGGGGACTGTAACACTGGTACCGGTCACCTGGGGGACCGTGACACTGGTACCGGTCACCTGGGGGACTGTAACACTGGTACCGGTCACCTGGGGGACTGTGACACTGGTACCGGTCACCTGGGGGACCATAGCACTGGTACCGGTCACCTGGGGGGCCGTGACACTGGTACCGGTCACCTGCGGGACTGTAACACTGGTATCGGTCACCTGGAGGACTGGGACCAGTTGCATGGTTCCATGGACCAGTATCACAGTCCCCAAGTGACTGGGACCAGTCTCCTAGTCGCCTGGGGACCATAACACTGGTCCCGGTCACCCAACAACATAATGCTGGTCCCAGTCACCTGACAACTGTGACACAGGTCCTGGTAACCAAGCACTTGTAACTCTAGTTCTGATCTCCAGGCAACCTTAAAGCTGGTCCCGGCAGCCATAATGTTGGTCCTGGTGACCGTATCGCTGGTCCCGGCAGCCATAAGTTTGGCCCCTGGTGACAGTATCGCTGGTCCTGGCAGCCATAATGTTGGTCCTGGTGACAGTATCGCTGGTCCTGGCAGCCATAATGTTGGTCCTGGTGACAGTATCGCTGGTCCCGGCAGCCATAATGTTGGTCCTGGTGACCGTAACTCTGGTCCCAGTCGCCCAGTGGTCATAATGCTAGGGGCTTCAATGGGAACAGGAAGCCGGCATATTGTCATATAGTTAGTACATATAGTCATATGTACATTACTACTTAATACAGTACAATATTTTATTATTATTTTACAGGTACCGTATATTGAGTACATGAAAGTTTATTTCACTTATTTGTACTTATTAATGCTGGTTCTTTGAACATAGGTAGTGCGAGTTGGTGGTGCCAGACGACCACAATCGTCATACTCGAGCCGAGGAGGTGGCGGCAGCAAGGCCCTATTGGCAGCAGCCGGTACAACTACGCTTGTGGCTGGTGTAGTTGGCTATTCTGCTTGGAGCAATGACAACAGAAAGGTTCGCCTATTTGTTTATACTATATAGTGTGTATGTTATTTGAATCTTGGCCGAGACTTCCTGGTCGCGTGCATTGATATGTTACCACAATCAGATGTCAAATTACTCAGCTGTATGTATGTATGTTTGAATCTTGGCTGAGACTTCCTGGTCATGTGCATTGTTCTGTTACCACAATCAGATGTCAAATTAATCAGCCTTCTTTGAGAATCATACATACCCACACCTGCCATGAGAGACTGCAATGCTAAATTTTATTTATGATATGATAACTTAATTTTCTTTGAGACTGATGTCAGGCTATGTGTGTTTTAGTGCATTTTTCTGGGCATGCAAAATGGTGCATGCTCAGAAAAACAAAATAAAAAACTCTAATATCCTTCGTCCTCTTGGTGTAAAACTCGCCTTTCAACCAAACTAACACACTTCATAGTAAATGGGTCACACTGCTCCTCCTCCTTCCAATGCTGTTGGTGTCTACTTTATTTTCTGCTTGTCTTGTCCTTTCCAATACTTTAGTGAAACTGGCCGTACACTGAATTACAAACGTGAGGAACTCGAAAGAAGCGTCTAGTCTGTAGACACAAACAATGCTCACTACTGTCATGTTAACCCTTAAACTATTGATCATCCTGTCGATTGGTTGTCTAAAATAATCTTTCCTGCCTCTACTTTTCACAGACACCGTTTTATTGAATCTGCTCTGATACATAACATGCCCAACATGAACCTTAGTCCTAGCTTTATTGCGGTTGATTCGTCCCCTTTCACAGTAGTACATACTTAAATGCTCCAACCTTCTTAACAAATATTATCTGACTTAGCTTAGCCCTATCTAAGCTCTTTCCTGTTTGTCTCATTACTAGATGTTTTCCTCGCCTTTGGCTTTTTGCAGTTTTCTGTTCTTTAACTTTTTTATAACCTCTTTTTCCTATTCTTCTTCTTCCTTCCTATCTACCCATTCCTTTACATTATTTGGTTCTTTCTTTCTCTTTATTTGTACCTTTTTTCTTATTCTTATGTTTCAACCTATTATCTTCATCTTTTTCTTTCATTCATCCCACTCTTTTCCCGTATGTTATCTATCTCTTCCACACTCTTTTCATCATACAACTTGATAATGATCCAGGAGGGACTGAAATGGTGTCATTTCTTCATTATCTGGTGTGTGGTTTGGTTTGGATGTCGTATCTTCAACCACGTTATTGTGACTCCTCATCTGCATGTCGTTTATTGTTTTACTTGTGAATGTCTTGATTATCTTTGAAATCTAGTCCATTCAGAATTAATGAATATTATATGGCATGTAGTGGATACATTACTGTAATTTAATGTGGTTGTAATACTATGTGGTCCTACAATATTGGATTGCCCAGTACAGTGCAATTTGCAGAAATGTGTGAAATGTATGCTGGCATCTTTGCGCATACAGAGAAATTGCAAACAGCACCAATGTCTGTAGTAGAAAAGACTAGTTCATAAATTTAATGACTTTTGCAAGTGGAACATTATTTAGTCTCTTCATCACTATATTTACATCCAAGGGAGAAGCATTTAATTAGGTTTTCAATGAGATGTTAGCGGGGGGAACAACCTTGTAACTGTCTCACGCATATTTTAGGCTGTTGAGAACATCATTCCTGGATCCAGGCATCTCCTGAATGTTATTCTTGGCCCAGAGCAAGAGACTGTTTCCCCTAAGATTCCTAAACCAGAAATTGGACTGTTGAAGAAGAAGCTTGAACGTGAAAAGAAGAAAACTGAGGAGAAGGCAGCCTCAGCCAGCATAGCTAGCAATGAAGGCAGCAAGACAGATGAGTATGGTAATAATTCTGCAATTTCTCCACACCTTTGATAAAGAATACTACATTGTCTGCATATAAATATCTCAATAACATCAATTTATTTTCATGACGACAATCTATTTTCATTTCCTGGTATTCTTGCCTTTACCCCTTAAATATCCCATCCATGTATGTATACTCGTTAAAAAATCCACCTCTCGCTTAATTTTGCACAACTTCTATCAACACATACATATTCAAATCATCTTTTGCTTCATTTTTATCCCCTTTCTTTTACATTCATATATACTGTACTATGTATGAACCAATGCTCAAAGTATTTGAGACAAATCTCTCTAAATGCTTATGCACCAACAAATCCCCATTCCCACCCGACACCTCACTTTCCCCTGCATTAAATTAATATTTAATATTAATACTAAAGTATTAATATTTCCTAGAGCAATCAATTTCCATCCATCTTGTAGCTTCACACACAATCATTCAATTGATAAAAAATAAAATCCATCTGATTTCTTCCTATATCATTTTCTTTACACACCATCATATGCATTTACGAATACATATATATTTTTCTTCCTTTCTTGCACTGAATCCATCTTATTCTTAAATTAACACACTTGTACACCCTATATATAAAAATAATGACCCCCATTCGTTTTATGCTTTTAATTTTCAGATATTTCTGACCCCTCACATCTGTTCTTGGTTTTTCTTTACTAAGCTGTATTTAGTTAAGGTGGGCAGGTCTCCTAGATAAAAAAAACTTGTAATTTGTTTCAGGATTGGACACAACTGTCATTACAGGAGGAGAGCCGTCCCTTGAGCCTTTCCCAGCTACGCCTTTGGACAAACCAGGTAGATACAGCTGAAGACTCTACATGACTCTTATTATTGTATTCTTTAAAAAGCAGCAATAATAATAATAATAATTGTAATAATAATGTCCTAATCACCCAGTCACACACTGCAAGTCTCATCCTAATCACACACTCGGACATTGATAAAGCACTCAGGAGAGTGTGAAGAACTTGGTGTAAATTCCTTAAATAAATTTCACAAATACACAAGTGTGGGTTTTTATCGTAAATAATAATGATGTTATTGACACAGTAGGTATAGCTTAGTGTGTGTACAGTGTTGAAATATCCAGTGGTTAAGTCAGGTACCATGACCTGCCAAGCTGAAATAAGTTTCAGTAATCTACAGCGTAATACATTAATTTAAGTTTGTAAAATGCATGGGCATGTAAATGAATTTATGACATTATAACAAGTGTAATCTAAATATGATTGCTATATACAGTATTTTGGTTTAATTTAATATTTGATTACATCCGATAGCACGTTGTGTACGGGTAGACAATTTATAATTAGCAAAGGAATAATAGAGGTAGATGAAAGGCAATGGAACAAGGACAATTTTTTTTTTTTTTTTTACAACTGATTAAAATTTTCTTTACCTCTCATTGTTCCTGGATCCTCTGTGCTGCCAATTCTTCTGTGCTACTCTCGCCTTACTTTATGAAGTTGTGGTTTTGTGGTATTGTTGATGAAGTTTAGATGAAATTCAAGACAATTTGCAGGCAAATTGTTTATTGGTTGTATTTTCTTCGTGATGACAGTTAAAAGTCACTTGTGAAACTTCTCTTCTGGTCAGAGGACATAAATAATATTCCATTCTCTAGGGATGAGTTATATGGTCCTGTTGTCACAAGGCCTAGTTTGATTTTTTTGAGATTTTTTTGAGTCTAGACGGTTTGTGTTTATAAAACACCAATTACCTCACTTTTATTATTTACAAATAGTTTATTAATTACAATTATGTAATTAATCTTTCAGCAGTTTCAAATTTTGGAGAGAGAATAGCTTCAGAAGTAGCAGCTCAGGATACAGAAAATGCTGCACTTTGTCAAGCCCTGGAGGATCTGGCATCAGTAGCACAAAAAGACATCACCGCTGCACTTTCTGCTGCTGAGGATGCGGCCATAATAATCAGGCAACATGCCGAGAAGGCATACCAAGCCATTGACTCAGGGCAAGATAAAGAGTTACTTTTTGCTGCCGTCGCTGAGCTGTCTAACAAGAAAGCAGAAGTAATGACAATTGCCCAACAGAAGATATCAGCAGCTGGGTTTGTACAATATATATCATTGCTGTTTTATGAGTGGTACAATACTTGGAATTTTCAGTATAAGTGAGTGTTTTCTGGCATTGAAAAAGAAACGGGCATTAATGGGCACCTTTGATTGCAACAGCAGCTTGACATTGAATAATACTAATACTATATTTTTAAAGTGTAAGTAGACCTAGTATGGAGAAAAGGGCATTCTGTTAGGCCGATTTTCCTCCCTCTGTGGTTGTTCATTAACTTGTAAATATATTTGTGAAGCAAAAATGTAGAAATTACTGTTGAATAAAATAAAAAAATAAAGCAAATTGTTACTAGGTGAGATTAGTTAATGGAGATGAAAATGTTATTTTTTATATGGAAAACCATGTTACTAACAGTGTGAGATATATATACATATATATATATATATACCTGTTATGTGACATATTAATAATAAATATTTATCTCCTGTTAAACCAGTGAGGCTGTTACGAAATTAGAAGAGCAGATTGCCAGTGGTCTTTCCTCAAGCTTGACCAAGGAGAATAAGAATCTGATTACTGCAGAGGAGGCTGTTGGAGAACTGAAATATGCTTTGGAAAACATTAAAAACATTGTGACAGATTCTGAGAGGGATAGCAAAGTTGTCAGTAAGTATAATGATCAGTTTACATGTATATTGTGTTATTTGTTGGATTAGATGGTGTTCTCATCTGTGCCCGGGTGTCTCTTTCCCTTCCCATTATGTCTCTACCCTCTTTCCCAATCTCTGCTTATTCCCCCCTCTTTTACCCTCTCCACCTTTTTCCTATTTTCCCACCTGCTCTACCTTCCTTCTCCCCTCTCCTTCCCCACAAAAGAAAGGTGGGGCACTCACTAGGGGCGGAGAGGAGGCGAATCCAACCTCCGAGAGGCATATGGTCAGGGACATGTAACTGAATCTAAAGCAAACAAACCTGATGGGGCCCATAGATATTAACCAAATAACAAACCACCAAAATCCCCAGGCCCTAATATCAGCCTAGCAAATGATAAAAAGGAATGTGGACAAAACTATGGACATACTGTAGACACATCATGCACTTGGTGATAGACTGCAGGCTGGCTAAACTTGATGACAGTGCAGATAACCTGAGATAAATGGGCATAGGAGTAAGACACCAAGGACACCGGGTCAAAAACAACTGTGATGGCATGTAGATAACGATAGGCAGCCACAACTGGACCCAGTGAATGATGCACCCCACGGCTGAACAAATAGAGAAGCTATAATCAGTGGACCCCTCCATAAGGCAACCATCTCACTCTTGGCCAGAAAAGAAGTCGGCAGATGAAGAAACTGCCCACCAGGGCAAAAAAAATGAATCCTGTGCTTCCCAAGAAGAGCATGAAGTTGCTCCTGTCTAACAACTGGAGGTGTGGTCTACTCTCAAGCCCATGATGTGTGTATACTTGTGGCTTTGTTGCATTTTTTCTTATTCGTTTATGTAGGCGATGAGTCACAATAACGTGGCTAAAGTATGTTGACCAGACCACACACTAGAAGGTGAAGGGACGACGACATTTCGGTCCGTCCTGGAACATTCTCAAGTCGATTGTGATGGAGCTGCCTCGTATGGGCCAATAGGCCCTCTGCAGTTCTTATTATTACTATCATCCCCTCTACTACACCTTACTTTGCTCCTCAGCTCTCTCTTGCCTATTTATTGCCTGTCTCTACTTCATCACAATCGACTTCAGAATGGTCCAGGACGGACCGAAACGTCGTCGTCCCTTCACCTTCTAGTGTGTGGTTTGGTCAACTTTTTTGTATATCTTGGGTTACTATGTGGTCTAGGAAGTTCTAGCTGGCTAACAGGGTTTTAGGGGTTCATTACTTGGTTAATAGCAGGGTGCACCTGTTGAACTTTTGTTTCCTTTAGGCTGGATTACCTGTCTCTAACCCTCCACCTTTCAGAGTTTGGGCTCTTTCCCCTGCCCCTGGTGAGCTCCCCACTTCTTTTCTCTTGTGACTTCACAACATTTTTGTGACTTAGTCGGTGAGTGATCTCGTCCAGACAACCAGCATCGAGTGTAATAAGATGCCTCTTTGTAGAGGAACATTGATCGTTCTCTGGACCCTCCCTTCTATATATGTATGTTTGCTTTTGGTCGGCTAATGACTCCGTGTGTTTACTAGATGGAGCCAGTGCTGCTACCTGGTGGTGGGCAGCATTTGCTAATGACCTAACTATTGGGTGGATTATTTTCTGCTTTGTTTAAATTTGCCTTGCTGTTGTCTGTTTTAATTCACTTTACCTTTCTGGAGGATAGTTCCTTGGTGAGGATGATGCGTAGATCCGCACATCCTCTGCACCTCTTTGAAGAGGAGCCAAGTTTTGGCTTCTGTTCTTGGGTATGTGTTATTGGCTCGCAAGGGCCTGGTGTAACTTGATAGGCATGGAACTATTCAGAGCAGCTAACAATAACCAGAAAGAGGCATTTTATTGACACATTATCATCATTAATATTGACACATCATTATCTATCACATCATTAATATTGACACACACATCATCATATATTGACACATCATTAATATTGACACATTTAACACATTACCTGTATTTTTTTATCATCTCAGATCTCCAACTTCCTTTTTGCCTCTAGGAGTGCATTTCTCTTGGTTTCCAGTAAGTTTGCATCTAGAGGTCTGGTTTTGTTTTGAATGTCTCCTGTGGTTCAAAAGCCTAATGCAGCAGGGAGCTACAGAGAAGTTTAACTAGAAAAAAGCTGTACAAAACTCTTATTAATAGTATGCTATGTTTTCTTCATTCCCATTAGGTGATTATCGGGATCTTATTGAAGCTGGCCGGGAGGAATTTGAAGCAGAGGTTCGATCACTTTTACCCGAAGTGAAATTGGGCGAGACGAGTGACAAATTAACACCAGATGAATTAAATCTTCTCATTGCCCACGCCCATCGTAAGGTTCTTCAGCTGCAAAAGCAAGTTGCTAGTCAACAGGTAGCTAGGAATGAACTTAACATTGTGACACCATTCTGTTTTTATATTCTGATAATTAAGATTTTATGGTTAGAGTATATACATTATTTGGTGGGATAAAATAATTTTTAGCTGTTTAGGAATCCTTCATTATTGCCACTGGCAAGTATAATTTTATACTTGAATAATTATAATTATTCAAGTATAAAATAATTTTTAGCTGTTTATAAATCTTCTAATATTGCCACTGGCAAGTATAATTTTATGTTCATGCAAAATTAAGACTAAGACTCATGCCTTAGTCTACGTGGTGTAGTGGTAAGACACTCGCCTGGCGTTCCGCGAGCGCTTTGTCATGGGTTCATATCCTGGCCGGGGAGGATTTACTGGGCGCAAATCCTTAACTGTAGCCTCTGTTCAACTCAACAGTAAAATGGGTGTTTGTTGTAAAAACGATTCTTCGTGGGGGTCGTATTCCAGGGACCTGCCCGAAACGCTACGTGTACTAGTGGCTGTACAAGAATGTAACAACTTGTATATATCTCAAAAAAAACAAAAACTATGGTTATTGAGCTATGTAGCCCCTGGTGGCAGATTTTGGTGTTGTATTGCTTTATGAATCATTTAAGGAATGGGTGACCTGGTAATTTTGAAAAGGAATAAGCAGTCACCTGACACACTCACACACCAAATGTGTTGTGAAGTCATTGCTTCACAACACACTTGCATGTTATTGCAAATGTCCAAAAAGGTGTGAAGTTGGTGAAAGTATCTAGTTTTGATGCAACTGTTGTGCCTCGTGCAGTAAGCAGTTTGTAATATCTTTGTCAACAGAAAACATAAAGGATAAATTGCAATTTCCACTTTAGATTTATACATTTTTTATTAATGTACTGCTTCATCAAGTTCATATAATAATCACTAAATACATGTTTATCTTACCAGACGTTGGAACATGACCGGTTTAAAGAAGCTCTAAGCAATCAACGTGAAGAGGACATGAAGTTATTGGAAGCAAAAATAGATGCTGAATTAGACAGGCAAAAGCAGAAGTTGGAAGTTGAATACAAGTGTGTATAAACATTTACAATTTGTTTTGTCTGGTAATTAATAATATTGTTGCATTAGTTTAAAACTTTAAAGACTGTTTTAGTAAGAATGTATCTAGCATATTTATATGGCAATGGTTTCCCTGAAGAAATTTCAAATTCTTTTTGATAGATATAGCAGTACGTAATTTTTGACATCAAAGATGCACTTTAATGATTAACAAAGGTTCGTTCTTTGTGGTGCCACAGTGTTGTCAGTCATTTTTAAAGCATAAAAGAAGTAATACCCTCCATACACCCCTGTAACTACTAATGCTAGTCAAAGCAAGTCTAAAGCCACTGTTCACCCAGGTATGAGATAGCGCCGTAAGAGACATGTCAACTCTCAAAGGGACTATTGTCAAAGTCTTTAAACTACATGTACACCAAAACAAAATGCTTGTTGTCTTGAATGAAATTGGAAGCATTCAACTTAATAACAAAATTCCTAGTTTCATTTAATTAATTTTGTTTTAGTTGTATTAATTGTATTACAGTATAGTATTTGGAATTTAACTAATTCTCTAAAATTAAATATTAATGATTTCTGGTGTTATTCTATATTTTATTTTAGTTAAATATTTCACATATATAATGCAAGGACCAAGTCAGTCGTCGTTCAATAAGTGAGGAGCTTGGGCCTCACACGTGTGGGGTCCACAGTTGGAGTCTCCCAGAGCCCAGGTGAATGGATCAGTCATAGTTCCATTCTTCAGAAAGAACCGTTACTGGGACCATCTTTATTTTGAGCCGTGGACCGAAAATGTGTGGTGCAATTTGATAGGTGTAGAGCTATCCAGAATGGCTAGCAACTGGTCGCCACCTTGGGAGCCCTCTCAGAAAAGACAATTTTTGAGCATAGGTTTAGTAATACCAGCACTTTTAATGATACTCTCATTTAAAAAGAGTTAAGGAACCCATAGGTGTGTCTAGAAAGAAAAGAGAGAGAGAGAGACCAGCTGCTACATGGAGGTGACTGATTCAGGTATAAAAGCAGGGGAAAATTTGAAAGGGTTTTTGAGTCTTATGATTAGCCTTCTGTTAATTTCCCTGGGTTTGACTTGAAAATTCTCTAGTCACTCCCTAACTCCTTACTGAACATGAGGGATTTAAGTTTCCAGTGGCACCAGTGTTAAAAAAGTTGCCCTGTGTGACTGTGCATAGGGCAGTCCTTTGGACACAACGTATAGAGAATATTTAAGAAGTGCTTTAATGAGTACCAGAATTATATAACTCAGAAGCAGATAATTAGTTTGAGATTATTATTATTATTTTTTTTTGTTCTCAGACGCAAGATGGCACATCTTCGTGAAGACCTTGAAGGAGAACTACGGATCCAGCTGAAGCGTCAAGCAGCTGCCCACAGTGACCATTTGGCTGATGTATTATATGTACAAGAAAAAGAATTAGAGACCAAGTATGCTTTTCAATTTATTACATGTTATTTATCAAACTGAAACTAATGAATGAGTTTAAATAATTTTTTATGTTTACTTAATTGTTCACGCCTGATTGTGGGATTGAGCTTTGGCTCTTCAGTCCCGCCTTTCATTTGTTAATCAACTGGTGTACAGATTCCGAGCCTATTGGGCTTCATCATTTATCCATACAATATTTGAAACTGTGAATAAAGTCAGCCTCCACCATATCACTTCCTAAAGCATTCCATTTGTTAATTACCGACACTGAAAAAGTTCTTTCAAATTTCTTTGTGGCTCATTTGGGTGCTCGGTTTCCAGCTGTGTCCCCTTGTGCGAGTACCACCTGTGTTAAATAATCTGTTCTTATCTACCCTGTCAATTCCCCTGAGCGAAAGAGAAGTAGAGGGAAGAAAGGGATATAGGGATGGAGAGGAGGATGATGAGTGAGAGATAAGGAGAGACAAAAAGGCAGGTAATCTTGAGCACTGCCAGGTACCCCTTCTAGTATTGTTATAATTGCCTTTGATAATTGTTGCAGATGGTCTGAACTCCTGCAGGACCAGCTTCAGTCAGAAAAGGATAGATATCTGACACGTGTTGCCAGGATGCAGGGACAGCTAGATGGCCTCAAGGTGGGTACACAAAAGGGCAGCACGTTTTCATTCGTAGTGGACGTTCGTAATATTTAGGTATCCCTGGTATGGTAGGATTATCGTATGGTTTTCACAGGTTTATTTAGAACTCTAAAAGTAAAGTTGTCAGAGGGTTATTTATATATTTTCCAAATGCAAGTGTTCATATCTGAAGAATGACTTTGTGCAGTGGTTTTAATCTTTGAGCACTTAATTATGGTTGTGTAGGAATTGTTGCAAGCAGAATGAAATCTGATTGTGCCTGCAGGGGAATCCTGCTCACAGCTCAGTAGGAGCTGTGAGCAGGATTCGAACTTGCTTACATGGTATTCTCTCAGCCCATTTCACCACAACATGGTCAAAAGCAATGCAACCTGGGATTCCAGTGAATCTTCTTTGGGTCCTGAGGCTTCCAACTGAAGTCCAATTAGGGTTTTACACATTTTGCCATAAGCCAAAGTGCATGGGAGGGAGGGGGGGGTAGACAATGTGTAAAACCCTGATTGGGCTAAAGTTGGAAGCTTTGGGACCCCAAGAGGATTATTCACTGGAATCCCTGGTTGCATTGCTTTTGACCATGTCGTGGTTAAGGGGTTTAGGGCATTTGCTTGGGAGTACCAAGTTAAGCAAGTTTGAATCCTCATCGTGGCTCTTCAGGAATTGTTACTATTGTAAATGAATAAACATAGATGTACCACTATCTGTGCAGTCCCCAATGAAAGGGAACTCTCGGTAGTCTCATTTGCAAATGATACGCTGCAAAGTTTTGAATACAAAATATTTTTATTTTTATGCATTGCAAGAATGGCTAAAGATATTTGGTTTAAATTTGGAAAGTGTATGTGTTCGTATGTAATTATCTAAAGTGTAGTTACAGAGCTACGCTTGTGGTGTTCCGTCTTCCCAGTGCTCTTTGTCAATTGATGCTTAGAAACTACTGACTGTTTGGCCTCCACCACCACCACCTCACTTTAACACCTCAGGCCTCTCCTCGTAGCTCTTGTCTTTCAGTTCCAGAAGCCATTTTGCTGCATATCCTAGCACCTTTTCCAGTTTGTTGATATGCTTGAGATATGGGCATGAAGCAACTGATGCATATTCCAATTTTGGTCTCACTAAGGTTGTGAACAATATCTTTAATATTTCTCCATCCATGTATTTAAAAGCAATTCTGAAGTTAGCATAGTATTTGCTCCTGGCACAATGTCCTTTGTGTGTTCCTTTGGTGACAGTCTACTATTCAGAACCACCCCTAGATATCTTTTTGTTAATTCTTTAATTCCTTCCCATATGATTTATAGATTGTGTGTGGGAGGCCTATTTTCTCCTCCACTTTCTATAATGTAGTACACGCAGAAATGACAATAGCGTGATATATCACATGAACAATTCCACAAGGGCTTTAACCACGTCGTGGCATGATTGACTAAGGCACAGCTGGGAACATCCCGTGCGTAGGTTCGAGCCCTCATCAAGGCCCTGGTGGATTTGTTCTATAATGTAGTATTTATTCACATTTAATTCCATTTACGATTTAATTCCATTTAATGAATTTAATTCTATTTAATTCCATTTAGAAATGGTATTATCTAAGGAAATGTCTTTGACATAAACTTTTTCTAATCATATACTGTACTGTACATTGTTGAAATTTTTCAGAATGCACTGTCAGCCCGAGCTGATGTTGATAAAGCTGCTTATGCTGCTCGTGAGCTATGGCTGGCATGTGAGGCCTTGCGAAGTGCACTGAGGTAATGACCATTTCCCAATACTGTATAGAACACCTAGCCTAAATATGTAAGCCTCCCGAGTAGACTAAATACACGCGACCCCCGTGCATTATGATGGGAGTTGAATTGGTCATGTTTTGAAGGCAGTAATTAATCAATTAATTAAATAATTGATTAATAAATTTTCTCTTGTGTCTCAGTTGATTTCAGTAAATGTGTGCGTGTGCTTTATATACCATGCAAGTACAATCTTGAGACGTCTGTTGGGATCGAGATAAGACATTATTCTACTAGTACTGGGGTATTTTAATTTGTTTCCATTACACTATATTATTGTGCATTGTTTAACATGATTTGCTGTTTGTGCAATGATATAAATACTGTACAGTATAAATGGTATTATAGCTCACAAAATATCTTCCTTCTTGCCTCTTAAAATATTCTAAATGTTGATAAGACAATAAAACATACATATAACACTTAGGTAATTACACATGCATATATATATAATATACAAACACATATATACACAGTATATATATATATTTTTTTCCACGCAGACTTGGAACTGATGGTGCTAAATCATGGGAGGAACAGCTCAGACCTCTTAGTGAACAAATATCAGCAATCAAGGCAGCAACAGGTGAGTCTAAAGGGCTGAAATTTATTCTCGTTTGATCTCCGCTTCTCTGTGTAAATATAAAAGCTGTTTCTCTGTGTACATTCATACATTCATCTCTGTTGTTTTTTTTTTGGCTAATCTTTCTGGTCAATTTCATTATTTTTGGGTAGAAACTTGCTTGAGCTTCCCCTCGCCTCACAGAGAGAGTTAAATTCTTATCCTGGCTCTCAGTAGGCCTGCTTGGGTCTCAGGTGTGTGGTATGATTCTTAGGCTTATTGATACAGTATCAGCACATTAGCACCGGGGAGTTATTCAGGAAACATATCCAATAAGCCACGTTGGTATTTTGTTTTAATTACTTTTCGTTTGCTTTTTCTGATCTCAGGCAATGGTAATCCTTACGTTGGTGCAGTGTTGAGTGCTGTGTCTGAAGAGGCTCAGACCCGTGGAGTGTACACAGAAGAAGCCTTGAGAGAACGCTTTATAAAGGTTGAAAGAATTTGTAAGCGTGTATCTATGATAGGCGATAATGGTGGTTCTCTAATTACGTAAGTATTTGGTTTTCTTTGTGCATAACCACACAAAATATAAGGCCACTTTTCATTTGAATTCATTTAAATTTTCTTGACCACTCTATCACCACCCTTTGTTCTGTGTGATCAAACCAACGTGATATGTTCTCCTCAGATAGAACTGACAAAGTTTTACACCCACATGTCTGTGTTATGTTATTCATGCTTCTGCAGACCAATCTCGCATCCCTATACAGGTACTGTATAAGGCTAAGTACTACTAATGCTTTTTGAAGTCCTCTAGCATCATTTCTCCCTATCTTGTAGATGGAAGGGATCTGGTAACTACTGGATTTAAAGGTGAAAAGTAATGTGTTTACCTATCAATACCTGTTAGTGTCTAAGGGGAAAGGAGATCTAGCTCTTTATGCCCTGCCTCCAGTGACTAAGGGGAAAGGGGATCTAGCTCTCTATGCCCTGCCTCCTAACCGTTTATACCTGGTGTGCTAATTACCCCTATCAGTATTAACTTCATCATATTTCTTTGTTAAAGTTGTCAATGGAATTGGCTTCGGCAACCTCTTCAATGCGTCCCACTTTCCTACCACCTGTACAGGGACCGAGAACTTCCTTACATCTCTCTTAACTCAATTGCATATCCAGCTTCCACCGATTGCAATACAGAAATAAATTCAAACTCTAAATACTGATTTGGCGGTAATTCTAGGCTACTGGTACACAATAACGTCACTGCATAGTAAGCTATTCAAAATGATTATAGGGTTTTTGTAGATGTAACTTAACTTCATTGCATCCAAATAGATGTATTATAACCATACTGTATTTACATCACTTGTATAAAATCAGGTGATAATAACTAAAATCATCATATGAAAAACCACATTACCCTGAGGATCAGTGATGATAAACACACTAGTAAGGTTTATTGCCGAGATTGTCACCGGGGTTTGTCATAGTTACTATCACTGGTGATAAGGGTGATAAGTGGGAGCCGGTCGGCCGAGCGGACAGCACGCGGGACTTGTGATCCTGTGGTCCTGGGTTCGATCCCAGGCGCCGGCGAGAAACAATGGGCAGAGTTTCTTTCACCCTATGCCCCTGTTACCTAGCAGTAAATTAGGTACCTGAGTGTTAGTCAGCTGTCACGGGCTGCTTCCTGGGGGGTGGAGGCCTGGTCGAGGACCGGGCCGCAGGGACACTAAAAAAGCCCCGAAATCATCTCAAGATAACCTCAAGAAGGGAAACTACCTAGGTGCATCTCAGAACGTAGCATTTCATTACAATAAAAGCTATATTGTATACATTTTTAATTTTGGCTGATGCCTTCTGATCCCATGGGAAATGTGTAAAGATTATGTATATGTTATTTATATCACTTTGTAAGTGTTATAAGTGAGCACCCTAGTCCTTGAAGATTTTATTCGCCTCTTTGATTGAATGATTTTTTTTTTTTTAATACTCATTGCATCTTGACATCTTCCAAGCATTCTGAAACTTTTGCTGCACCTCAAAGATGTCCATTTGTGGTGAGTGTTTTTGTTAAGCAGAATGTTTTTTTTCTAATATGCATCTCCAGTGTTATACAAGGGCCTACTCATCACAAATTTATAGTAGATACACATAGGTAGGGAAAAAATTTCCTCGTTATGTTGTTACGTCTAGTGACATATTGACTTCTGTTGTCGCAGTCTATGCAGAGTATCTGTAGCTATACTTCACCTCTGATGTCATATTTATCATTACCCGTGTCAGTAGGCTGTGATAACAAAATCACATGATCTCCACACATCATTTATCATTTGGTAGAAAGTATGATCCCTTACGATGGTATTTATCTACAACTAATATATATTGCATATATTTTTCAGGTATCTTCTCTCATTCATACAGAGTTTTTTGGTCCTAAATGCCTTTGAATACTTGCCTGGCACTGAAGTTCGTAATGAAGAGATTGCAGTTGACACCCTCTCCACCTATGATATCTTAGCCAGAGCCAGGTAACAGCACTTTTAAGTCCTGACTCATTCCTCTAAGTTTGTGACCACAAGGGCACAAGACCAGATCATCAAACCACGACTCAGAAGATGGAGAAGCGACGACGATGTTTCACATGGCTTGATAATGATCTAGGATGGACCGAAACGTCGTCATGTCTCCGAATTCTGAGTTGTGGTTTGGTCATCTGGTCTTATGCCAGGTTGTTGTGGCTCATTGTTTGCACAAGACCAGATTCAGTTACCTTGTTTTCACCCTGAGACTTATTATTTTCATGTGCAGTGGGTTTGTACTATGTTTACCTATCAGTGACTTTAGGGAAGTAAGAACTAACTCTTAATGCTCTGACTTTCAGTCTTTTATACCCGACTTGCTCTCGTCGTTCTAGTCCTACGCAGTTTCTAACATGATGCATGTACCATATTTGCATGGATATATGCCACTTTTATATATACATATACATAAAGAATGCTCTAATGATCCCCTCACTTTTTGATCTCCATGCAATTTAACTTGATATATTTATTATTTTAATCTGAAGCTTTTATTGCAAAATTAGAATTATGGAATGTTTGTTATTTTAGTGTGTCTTTGCAGATATTGCCTTGACAAGGATGATCTGTCTCTAAGCGTTCGTTACATGAATCTACTCCGTGGGGAACCTCGCAATGTTGCCACAAGTTGGTTAAAGGAAGCCAGACTAACTCTTGAAACACGTCAAGCTGCCGATGCTCTTTTGGCTCATGCTGCTGCTACTGCCGTTAAGGCTCTGTAAAGCATTTGGATTCAACAACTAGCAAGTTACTGCCTCCAAACCTGGCATCTGGAAGCAGTCTCACATTCTCTAAAACAACAAATTTACTATAGTAATATGAATTAATCTCATTTATTAAGAAAAAATCATAATATACGGTACTAAGTATTTTCTTCACATCTTGTATGAATTTTTTGCTGGGGCTTCTAATTGATTAATAATATAGGTTTTGTCATGTTTACCCAAGAAGAGGGAAGATTTTTACCCCGTGGAACAAATGCCATAAAAAGCGATGTGATGAATATGAGCTCCATTATTTGCAAATGCAATATGAGGAGTATAGGGATTGATAAACATTTACTCTTATTTTAGCATTGAAATTTGTCAATAAATATCCGCTTCAAATTCAAAACTAACTTGACTATTTGTGTGTGAAAGCTTTGGGTAGGATTGAAGTAATATGCTAACTGAAATTCACAAATGGCCTGAACGATTCACTTTTAAAATTGAAAGTAATGTGGATATTTCTGGTCGGGAGTTCGGTTCACCACATTCCTTAATATATAACTAAAGTACTGTAATATGTTCCTTGCAGATCAGAACAGGCAGAAATAACATGAAGCTTTTTAGTGAAATTAAGTAATGTGTTAAGTGGTATATTGGGGCAAATCTTAAATATCGGAATAACTTTGATTATTTGTAATATAAGACAGAATTGTGGTTGTTGATTATCCAGTAGTAAAACAGTCTCTATCACTTATTTCGAGTCTCTGTTTACTCATGTTACACAAAGTATCATTAGTCAGACTCACAATATGTACATATTGTTTATACTGTGTAAAGGATCTTACTTTGGGAAATGAAATTATACCAATATCAGTACTTTTATTTTCCCTATTTTTTTTTTTCTGATACACAGTTGACCTTAGCTAAAATTTGAAAACCCTCTCCAGTTCCTACAGAGGCAAGACATGATCAGTGTCGAGAATACAGCAAGCATTTCCTTGCTAAATTGCAATGCCCGGGTCTGAGAACAGGTACCCGTTCACTCGGACACCTTAGTTTCCATAATGAGTCGATTCCCAACTCATTCAGGAACTTGAGTACACATTTACCCCATGATCCAACAGAAATGAATGTACGTAGCAATTATTTTTCAAATACAAATGCTGAACGTCTGACTTAAACTCATTATCCTTTCTTTTAACATAAAAATGTTGGCAATAACGTGTTCAATGTGTATAGGATCAAGTAACTATTGGAAGTAGTTTTTCAAGTAATTTATACTGCTTAACTGTTGATAATTAAGCAAACTTGACAAAGGTTTGATGTGTAAATGTACTGTACTACAGCAACACCTGATGCATCTCTACTGCAATAGCTGACCCACCTCTCTACTCTAGCAAAAGTTTAACCATCTTCACTCTAGCGACAGCTTATCGATTTTCACTCGAGCAACAGCTAATTAATTTCTTCTGCAGCAACAGCTGATCCATCTCTACTTTAGCAACAGCCAATGGGGAGCCGGTCGGCCGAGCGGACAGCACGCTGGACTTGTGATCTTGTGGTCCTGGGTTCGATCTCAGGCGCCGGCGAGAAACAATGGGCAGAAGTTTCTTTCACCCTATGCCCCTGTTACCTAGCAGTAAAATAGGTACCTGGGTGTTAGTCAGCTGTCACGGGCTGCTTCCTGGGGGTGGAGGCCTGGTCGAGGACCGGGCCGCGGGGACACTAAAGCCCCGAAATCATCTCAAGATATCTCAAGAAATTCATTTCTACTATTAGCAACAGCTGATTATTCTTTATTCCAGCAACAGCTGATGCATCTTTAATCTAGCAACAGTTTATTCATTTCTGCTTTAGTAATAGCTGATGCATTGCTCTACTCTGCAATAACCTATAAAAAAAAGTCCTTAGAAATACCCTAACAATAGAGAATATCATGTAATTTCCTCAAATTAATAAGACATCCACAAATAACATGGCCCCCCCCCCCTTTTACAATCCCTTTCCCATCTATATCCACTCATATGTCACCTCTTCTCTCTCTCTTAATTAACATGCAACTATGTTATTATTTACATTTGTTACTCTGAAATAATAACATAAAAAAGTAATAACAATTTAAAACTGTTGTGTGTATGTGAGATGGGATATTTTGAACAGATGATAAACTCCCTGGAAAATAACATCACCTTAGTCTTCATAAAAGTCTTCCTTGCTTAAAATAGGCGTTGGGGGCCAACCTCAATTTGCTTATGACAGTCTCCTACCATTTTGTGTGTGTACATGCCTATTACAGTACTTTGAAACATTATTGGTTTCTATTTCTTCCCTCCTGTATTATCTTGGTTCTTTATTATTTTTTTGCTGTTCTACTGTACTCGCCTAGTTGTGCATGCAGGGGTTGAGCTTATGCTCTTTGGTCCTGCCTCTCGACTCTTTGTCAACTGGTGTACACATTCCTGAGCCTATTGGGCTCTTAACATATCTACATTTGAAACTGTGTATGGAGTCTGCCTCCACCAAATCACTGCCTATGCCTTCATCACATCACTGCCTAATGTGATGTGGTGGAATGTGAGGTCTGGGGATATGTAAACATAGTTATACTCTACCATCTCTTAGTTTTTGCACTCTTCTGAGTATTTTCCTTCTGTGCTCAAGATTTGCGATGGTTATGCATATAAAATTTACCTCTGGCTTACCTAACCACCTTACCGAGGAAATGCTTAGATCCTGCCCATTGCCTATCAATTTGGCTGTCATTTTATTAATGCTTTGCTGATCAGTCTTACCCTCTTCAGCAAGCAAGTTTTTATAATGATGTTTTTAGATATTTCTAGGTTTCTTTCTCCAAAGCTTCTGAATCTCCCTCCAGAGTTTCTAAAGTCCTTAACTTAACTCTGTCTGCATTCCCAATATTTCCCCCAGAATGTCTGACAAACCCTACGGGTTCTCCTGGTTAACCATAGGTATTATACCTAGACGATTGCTTTCATTGATTGTTGAAAGTCCTTAAGCTGTTTCGTCAGTTCCTTTTGACTATTAATTCATTTTAGTTCATTCATTTTGTCATCAAATATGTTTCTTTATTCCTTTAATTTTACTCATCTGTACTGTATTCTCAATGGCATACAGTGTTGAGCTCATTAACTTGGATATGGCAAGTTATTCAGTAGAAATGAATAAAGGCATTTGCTATCGGTTTGCTCTGCAATTTTTGACAATTGGTGTGGTAGCAGGTAATCTATGAAACTCTGATTTGGTATCTGCAGGATCCCTCAGGACCCCTATATAGAGAGGATTCAGTTTTTTACTTTATATTTGATATATTACTTTCTTGTACAGCCACTAGCGTTTCGGGTAAGTCCTTAATCCTAATTTTCACACACACACATTCAGTAACCTTGGATTCAGTTGAATCCAAGGTTATATTACTCTTCAGCATATTGTGACCCAGTTGTTTAAGGAGTGTACTTGGAAGTACCCTGTGTGCAGGTTCATATTCTCCTCATGGTTACAACTGATTTTCAAATCACTATCATTCATAAATCATCATCATCATTGGCTCCTAATGATTTTCTGACACCATCATTCATCAATATCATCATCTGCCCGAAACGCTATGCATGTTAGTAGCTTTGAAAGAATGGAAAAACACCGATATTAAGTACTCTCACAACCCAATGTACCTTCTTATATATAAATAAATTAAAAAGTAAATGTATAATAGTGGCTTTAGGCATTGTATGTACTAGCTCTATCCATAAATCCATCAACTTTTTTATCTTACCTTGTATGTATGTACCTTTCCTGAATAAAAAATTATTTATTTTATTGTTAGGGAGTACCACCTCTGGCTGAAAGAAGGGGGACCCATAGCCTCGGAGGAAACAATAATTTTTTAATAAGTTCTTTAATAAGTTTTATTATTATGTATATTATTATTAAGAAAGCATTCGAATATGGCGCGCGCTAAACAGAGTAAGGGACCTACTGTGTGATTGGCTGGGAGTTGGAGGGCGGACCAATGGGCGAGGGCCGCCGTCCTGTCCTCTCACCACTCTTGTTTTGGCTCTGTACCTAACCATGAGGATATACCGGATCTGAGCTCAAATTTGGGGGATTATAAGGCCGTATTATGAAGCTATAGAGGTAAGTGAGGAGGGAGAGTGAGGGAGAGCGGCGGGGAGGGAAGCGGTAGGCGTAGAAGGAGGAAAATTAGAGTTTTAAGACAGCTACCCGTCAACTTTTGGGACTCTTTCTTTCTCTCTGTCTATCTCTGGCTCTCACAGAGTGCCATGCTGTCCCTTCTTTCTCTCTGTCTATCTCTGGCTCACACAGAGTGCCATGCTGTCCCCCTGGTGCATGGCTCCATCACTGTCCCCCCCCCCTGGCTGTCCCTGGTGCATGGCTCCATCACTGTCCCCCCCCCTGGCTCTCCCTGGTGCATGGCTCCATCACTGTCCCCCCCCTGGCTCTCCCTGGTGCATGGCTCCATCACTGCCCCCCCCCCCTGGCTCTCCCTAGTGCATGGCTCCATCACTGTCCCCCCCTGGCTCTCCCTGGTGCATGGCTCCATCACTGTCCCCCCCCCTGGCTCTCCCTGGTGCATGGCTCCATCACTGTCCCCCCCCCTGGCTCTCCCTGGTGCATGGCTCCATCACTGTCCCCCCCCTGGCTCTCCCTGGTGCATGGCTCCATCACTGTCCCCCCCCCCTGGCTCTCCCTGGTGCATGGCTCCATCACTGTCCCCCCTCCCCCTGGCTCTCCCTGGTGCATGGCTCCATCACTGTTCCCCCCCTGGCTCTCCCTGGTGCATGGCTCCATCACTGTCCCTCCCCCTGGCTCTCCCTGGTGCATGGCTCCATCACTGTCCCCCCCTGGCTCCCCCTGGTGCATGGCTCCATCACTGTCCCCCCCCTGGCTCCCCCTGGTGCATGGCTCCATCACTGTCCCCCCCCCCTGGCTCCCCCTGGTGCATGGCTCCATCACTGTCCCCCCCCCTGGCTCTCCCTGGTGCATAGCTCCATCACTGTCCCCCCCTGGCTCCCCCTGGTGCATGGCTCCATCACTGTCCCCCCCCTGGCTCTCCCTGGTGCATGGCTCCATCACTGTCCCCCCCCCTGGCTCTCCCTGGTGCATGGCTCCATCACTGTCCCTCCCCCTGGCTCTCCCTGGTGCATGGCTCCATCACTGTCCCCCCCCCCCTGGCTCTCCCTGGTGCATGGCTCCATCACTGTCCCCCCCCTGGCTCTCCCTGGTGCATTGCTCTCTCACTGTCCCCCCCCCCTGGCTCTCCCTGGTGCATGGCTCCCTCACTGTCCCCCCCTGGCTCTTCCTGGTGCATGGCTCCATCACTGTCCCCCCCTGGCTCTCCCTGGTGCATGGCTCCACTGTCCCCCCCCTGGCTCTCCCTGGTGCATGGCTCCATCACTGTCCCCCCCCCTGGCTCTCCCTGGTGCATGGCTCCACTGTCTCCCCCCCCCCTGGCTCTCCCTGGTGCATGGCTCCATCACTGTCCCCCCCCCCTGGCTCTCCCTGGTGCATTGCTCTCTCACTGTCCCCCCCCCCCTGGCTCTCCCTGGTGCATGGCTCCCTCACTGTCCCCCCCTGGCTCTTCCTGGTGCATGGCTCCATCACTGTCCCCCCCTGGCTCTCCCTGGTGCATGGCTCCACTGTCCCCCCCCTGGCTCTCCCTGGTGCATGGCTCCATCACTGTCCCCCCCCCTGGCTCTCCCTGGTGCATGGCTCCACTGTCCCCCCCCCCCTGGCTCTCCCTGGTGCATGGCTCCATCACTGTCCCCCCCCCCTGGCTCTCCCTGGTGCATGGCTCCATCACTGTCCCCCCCCCCCCTTGGCTGTCCCTAGTGCATGGCTCCATGACTGTCCCCCCCCCCTGGCTCTCCCTAGTGCATGGCTCTATCACTGTCCCCCCCCCCCCCTGGCTCTCCCTAGTGCATGGCTCCATCACTGTCCCCTCCCCATGGCTCCACTAGGGAGCTACTAGGTAAGCCTGGCGTTCCACGAGCGCTGTGTCATGGGTTCGTATCCTGGCCGGGGAGGATTTACTGGGGGCAAATCCTTAACTGTAGCCTCTGTTTTACTCGACTGTAAAATGAGTACTGTACTTAGTTGTAAAAACGATTCTTCGTGGAGGTCGCATTCCAGGGACCTGCCCGAAATGCTACGCGTACTAGTGGCTGTACAAGAATGTAACAATTTTTGTATATATCTTCCCCCCAAAAAACTGTTCTTGATACCCTTTTTTGTTAGTTGAACATGAAGCATGATTTTTGCATTAAATTCACTTTACATACAATTATTGTATTAAGATTTCCTAAAATTAATTGTTTTTTTCTCAGGGTGGTTGTGTATGCATAATGCGTGTTGTAGGGCTGGTGTCTGGTGGTAAGGACAGCTGCTACAACCTCCTGCAGTGTGTTGCTGCTGGACACCAAGTGGTAGCCTTGGCCAACTTGGCACCCAGTTGTGTAGGTGAGTTACACTCGGCCAGAGCATCGTGCTTCACGTTCTTCACGTGCCCCTGTTACCTAGCAGTAGGTACCTGGGTGTTAGTCAGCTGTCACGGGCTGCTTCCTGGGGGTGGAAGTTCTTTTTTATGGACCCATAGTATAAAGATGAGCAAGACATTTTTCATTTCATTACAAAATCTTGGGTGATGGTTTTTTTGGAGGCTGCTTTACGCACAACAGGAGGAGTTGGATGACGAGTAATGTAAGGCTTGTTGTGCATTTCCTTGGCCAGCTGGTCTACAAGTTCATTATGGAGTATACCACAATGCGCTGGGACCCATTGGATAGAGCTGTCATACCCCTTCAATCGATGTTCACGGAGAAGTTGGAGGCATGGGTAAACAAACTCTTTGCACATTGTGGAAGAATACGTAATTGCTTGAAGCACACTCTTGGAGGACGCGTCTGGAAGGGGTAACGTGGTGACGGGTGGGGAGATGCCCAGTTTCTCGTCGCTTGAAAACTTTGACAATGTTGAGGAACTTGGAGAACTTACCAGCTGGCACCTGGTACACACTTGGATAAAGATAGTTCCCCATGTTTGAGGAGGATCAAAAAGGTTCCTTGACAACAGACATCACAGTAAGGCAAACAGGCGAGAGGCAGGCCGCCGCCACTATCATGAAGTAAACAATGGCCATCCCAGCCCCACATGGTCTGATGACAAACACCCACTACACCAAGGTAGGCCAAATTCTCTTGGCTTGGAAACACTGATCATTTCATTCGGTGACCACTCTACTCTGGATAGCAGTGTTTTTGAGAACACCAGAACATAGAGTATAATTTACAATGATATTCTAAAAAATTTCAAGATTAAGATGCTTAATATCAGGCCAAACAAGCGAACAAACTTAATCACTATAGACTACAATCTTTACAAGGAACTAGAGCTGTCTATTATTACTGAAGTCTGGGGATATAAAGTACATTGTTATGAACCATTAGGTGATAGATTAAAGAAATGCATCATCAAACATGTCCTTGACATTAGCGAGGAAGACATCAAAGAACAACTACAGGGAGATGAAATTCAAGTCTACGGAGTTAAAAAGTTCATGGGTAGAATTGACAGAGAGCTGTGTGATACAGGCACAGCCTTGCATACACTCCTAGCCGATCCTCCACCTGATTGGGTCTGGATAAACGGCTTTCACCACAAACTAGAGGTATGCCTACCACGACCACCTCAATGCTTTAAATGTAAGGAATTCAATCATACTTAGCAAGGATGCACTAAGGATATTAGATGTGGACTCTGCTCTGGTGCCTGACAGCCGGGTGGACAGCGTTTCGGATTCGTAGTCCTGAGGTTCCGGGTTCGATCCCCAGTGGAGGCGGAGACAAATGGGCAAAATGTTTCTTTCACTCCTGATGTCCCTGTTACCTGGGAGTTAGACAGCTGCTACAGGCTGCTTCCTGGGGGATGTGTAAGAAAAAGGAGGCCTGGTCGAGGACCGGGCCACGGGGACGCTAAAGCCCCGAAGTCATCTCAAGATAACCTCAAGAAGGTGCCCATCCCACAAAAAATCATGTGAATCAGAAATAGTACATACTTAAATGCTCAAGTTGTTGTGATGCCCATGACATTAGATCAAGACAATGTCCTTCATACATAGCAGCCAAGACTCTACCCAGCACAAACAAGCAAGACAGTAGCGTACATAAACAACATAACATAAAGTTGGGTCGTTAACCCAACTACCACCACACACCACCTAACACCACACTTCACATGTGCCAAATGTCCCCATCACCACTTATTCAAAACTCCAGGCAACACTACACCCCCACCAAACTCACAACTCAATACAGACCTCTTTCAAACACTTCTTGCTGGCATTGAAAATGCAATAGAAAAGACTCTGGATCGGTTCTTCAATAAACTCGTGGCATGGCTAGAATTCAATCCCCTATTCCCGGGGCTGTCTCCACATCCTTGGCTACAGACAGTGACCCCCAAACACACAAAACCATAGGAAGTATACACAGGGCTATGGAACAGATGATAGACAACTTCTTAACTAAATATCTAGAAAACACTTAAACCACCCCCTCCTGTTGACCACAACACAACCACGCTCACTAAAGAAAAAAAGAAAAAACTTTGTGGATCGAACTCCCCCAATGCTCTAGCACTCAGGCTGACAGACTAGATAAACCACAATCTCCCACTACACAGTCCCCATCAACATCCAGGTATCCAACACGTACTAATGACATGCCAAGAAAACGAGACGCATCCATAACCCAAACATTTTAAATGGCTTCTCAAACCTTCATGGCTTGGAATATAAAAAACATTAAAACATCCCTCACAGAACTAAAATAATTCTTTTACTCATCAAAACCGGACCTAGAGCCTTTGTAACCGAATCCTGGCTCACTCCCAAACATAATTCTACTGTATCTTCAAAACTTTCAAATACAGACACTGGACAGACCTAATCATATGGGGGGAGGTGTTTTCCTCTTAACATGAAGTAATATGATTTGTAAACCTGTAACAATCGACTTGAGAATGGTCCAGGACGGACCGAAACGTCGTCGTCCCTTTACCTTTTAGTGTGTGGTCTGGTTAACATCAATAAACCTGTAATGCTTATTCATTTTGTGAATGGTAAACAAGAAACGTTAGCATGCTTAATACCCTTCAATGGTACACACATCTCCTTTTTCTGGGTATATACAATACAAGCCTGGTGGTACAATAAGCTTAAATGAACTGGATTTCTATCTTGATCAGTTACGACACCGAATCATTGTTGTAGGCGATCTCAATGCTAGCCACCCCACATGGAGTAGAGGTACCCAGAACACTGCAAGCACCGATCTATATAACTACTTTGACACTCCACCCTATATTCTTCCTTTGCCACTCTACTTCGCAACTTACTTTAACTACAGAACCAATTATGTGAAGACTCACTTGACATCTTTGCTTTGCTTGAAAGCTTTGGCTCAGCACACTTTCAACATGAACTACAGTTTCATACTGGATCAGATATTGGTAGTGACCACAAACCCCTCATTTAAAATTTCCCAACTTTGAGCCACCAACCCATCCCCTAACACCTGATAAGTGGAACATTAAGAAACTAGGTACCCGCCAAACACACACCGAAACTACGACGTTGGTACAACGTTCAAACAAGTTTTAACACCACCTAACCAGTTATAACAATCAATATAGCAAGTTGTAACAACCTTCTAATACGGCATAAACACGTTAAGCCAAGATGTAACAACTTTATTACAAGTTGTAACAAGCGGAAAATAGAGACAGTTTCGGTTTGTGTTTTCAGGGTAAACATAAATAGGCTGATATTGTCCTTCTCCCAGGTACAGATGATGTAGACCCTAACACGCGACTGTCTACAATCACCTCAGCCATTAATACTGCAGCCATTCAAATGTTCAAGAAAACCTCTGGACATAGGTCTAACAAACCGCTTAAACCGTGGTAGAACGCGGAATGTGCACAAACAGTCACTTTGCGCTGACGAGCCATATGAAAACAAAGACGTCAACCCTCCCTACAAAACTGGGTCAATCTCCAGTGGGCCACGGCAGCAACCCAAAAAAAACATACTGTCATCAAAGCAAAAATCATGGGCAAAATGCTATGATAACCTCACACCCACACACCAAAGTCTGGGTTACATTTAACAGCATTAAAGGTTGAACATCATTTCCTTTATTTTCCCTGATAATCAATGGCTCGCCCTGTTAAACACCTCAGGAGCGTGCCAATGTTATGAGGGTAATATCCCCTCACGATGGCACACTAGTATTCTTTCTTTCCTCAAACAAGAAAAGACCCATTCCAACCTGCATTGTACAGACCTATCTCCTTGCTTTCATGTATTAAGTAAGCAATAAATTTTGTATTGTTCTCTACCTGGATCCTAAAGGAGCTTTTGATAGCATTCCTCATACTTGCCTCTTGGGAAAACTTGCACGTTTAGGTGTACAGGGAAGATTACATCTATCGGCACAGATCTATTGTCTTAAGAACAGGACCTCCAAAGTCTATATACAAGGCGGTTTTTCAGATAGCATTCCAATTCGAACAGGTGTCCCCACAAGGCTCCATTCTAAGCCCAACCCTTTTTGTTGCATTCTTAGCAGATTTATATAACACCCACCTCGTTCACCTCTTGGCATACACTGACGATTTAACATTGTATTTTTCAGACAATGCCCTACCTAATACAGTCTCAACAATGCAAACAGCACTTGACCACCTCATTGCTTGGACACAACAATGGGGCCTCCAAGTTAGTACTGCCAAAACCTGTTTTCAGATCTTCACTAAAAAAAGACTAGTTCTTTCCTACCCTCACAATACACATCACTCCCATCCAACACGTACAAGAACATAAATACCTTGGCATGCACTTCAACTCGCCCTAATTACTTACCTGGAAAGCGCACATTCAACATCTTATACAAACGACATAACCATGACTTGCCATACTTAAAGCCCTCACTGGCACCACCTGGGGAGCACATTACAAAAATTTTGCACCGTTTCTATACAACCTACATTTACAGCCAATTAAACGGTGACCTGCCTGTGAGGGAAGCCCAACAGCTGAGTGAACAGCGCTTCGGATTCGTAGTCCCGAGGTTCCGGGTTCGATCCCTGGTGGAGGCGGAGACAAATGGGCAGAGTTTCTTTCATCCTGATGCCCCTGTTACCTAGCAGTAAATAGGTACCTGGGAGTTAGCTGCTATGGGCTGCTTCCTGGGGATTTGCAACAAAAAGGAGGCCTGTTCAAAGACCGGACCACGGGGATGCTTAGCCCCAAAATCATCTGAAGATAACCTCAAGATAGCCTCAAGACTCTTGCTGTCAGGCATATGCGTCGGCTGCACCTACAAACCTACAGAGCCTTGAGGTCATACAAGACAATGCCATGCAACTTATATGTGGCGCAATGCATTCCACTCCAGTCCTCGGCCTTCATGGGGGAAATGGGTCTCACAAGCTTAGTCACCAGATGAGACATAATGTGTGCCAACTATCTGTCACTGTACCACTGCTCACCCAACACCCATACAGATACAAAATTTACCCAACAGTTAGCCCACATAACCTCCACTTCCCCACCAATCACAACCTTTCCTCACACGGGTTACAAATAACCTCAATATAGACCTCACTTTACTCCAAGACTGAAACCCAACTTAATGCCAACCCCAACCCCTCTCCCCACCTAATCCACCTTGGCTTTTTACGACTCTTAAAACATCAATACAACTGAAAGACAACATTCCAAAGTCTGCGCCAAACTCAGCCATAGTTGACCACACCACACACTAGAAAGTGAAGGGACGATGACGTTTCAGTCCGTCTTGGACCATTCTCAAGTTGATTGTGGAATCAAGTTGAAACATCGTCGTCCCTTCACTTTCTAGTGTGTGGTCTGGTCAACATACTTCAGCCATGTTATTGTGACTTAGCCATAGCATCAGTCTTTGTCTCAACAGTGAAAAATTGCTACCCAAATACCACAGCGATTTACACAGCTGTATCTCGCATCCTCATGAACAACGGACCCTCAGTCACTAGCACTGTACAGATCCCACACCACCACCTCAAGCAGGGATGGTGGTTACCAAACCAACTATCTATTTTCACAGGTGAATTATATGCCTTATACCAAGGTCTACAAATAATCACATTACCAGTTGGGATATATATATATACATATAGTCTGTAGTGACCTTGCTAACAGGTATTTCTGTTCATTTAGTTTGACTCACTAATGTTGATAGTCTCATAAATTATATTTACATGATAGTCATCACATTTTTGTATGTTTAAGTTTTAGTTTTCATACCAGTTCTCAATGTAGTCTGTGAAATTATTTTCTTCCACTTATTAACCCTGTTTCTCTCATTCTGAATTCTAAGACCTGCCTTTTCTAGGGCAAGCTTATGGTGGTTCAGTTCAGCCAGCAGGCTGTGCATCATTGCACTCATCATCTGCATAAATCTGCTGCCTTCTCAGTTTATATGCTAATACGTCCACTGCTATTATTCAGGCCCAGGGGCCAGATTCACGACGCAGTTACACAAGCACTTGCGAACCTGTCCATCTTTTCTCAATCTTTGGCGGCTTTATTTACAATTATTAAACAGTTATTGAGATCCGAAACACCAGGAGGCTGTTTATAACAGTAACAACAGTTGATTGGAAGGTTTTCATGCTTGTAAACTGTTTAATAAATATAACCAATGCCGTCAAAAATTGAGGAAAGATGTACACGTTCGTAAGTATTTTTGTAACTGCTTCGTGAATCTGGCCCTTGGTCTTTTGCTGGCTCTAGGGAATCGACAATCTGTTGTTTTAGAATGTTCCTCTGAATTGGCACACGTGTGGTGGTGGTTGTTCATTTGTTATTCTTTGGCCCTCAGCCCTCTTCAACAAGTAGGGCGAGGCTGTCTTCTTTGCTTTACTGTACCAAGTTTTTGTGCTTCAGTCGTGTGACCACTCGTCCTTACGAGTGGTCACACCCAAGTGCCCTTATGAGCGCTTTCTCAGCGGTGCATTGAATAAGCTAGGAGAGCTACTAGCCTGCCCCCTAACAGAAAAGACATTTCATTGCCATACATTCAATATTTTGTTAATTTTATTTTACTATTACAATTTTTGTTTTATTGGTACTACTGGAAAGAGGAGTTAAATTTCATTTTGTAGATACTGTAACTAATATTGCTAAAATATTGTTGGCTTTTTAGTACCATCCTAAGTATGGGACCAACTTACAATTGCGCACAAAAGGGTTAAACAGTGTAGATCTTTTGGGCTCCTTAGCAAAATGTGAAGAGCGAAGTGCAGTAAAGACGAATGTCATAAATACAGTACAGTACAAAGATCATTTAATAAGATGTTGACAAGAAATGTGTACAGATAATTTAAATTTTTTTTATAACTGAGACCATCCAAAACTACTATAGTATTGATATAGATTTTCCTCTCCTAATTGAGGAAGACCCTATGGTTGTATTACATAAGAGGTGATCTCTCTTTTTTTTCAGATGAATTGGACAGTTATATGTATCAGAGTGTGGGACACATGGGAGTGGCAGTTTATGCGGAAGCGGTGGGAATCCCACTGTTTCGGCGAGTGATCCAGGGCACCTCTCTCAACACTGCCACTATCAGCTATAAACCCACAGAAGGGGATGAAGTTGAGGATCTCTTTTATCTTCTAAAGGAAGTAAAGGTAGGCGATTTCAAATTAATTTATTCAAAGGGCAAAGGTGTGTTTTAATAAGAATTCTGGTAGGACACTTAAAGCTTTAAGGAGAGCAAAAAGTTGTATAGTACTGTATTGGAAGATGATTGCCTTAAAAGATTAGAGGTGTGCAGTTGTATTATGTATTGAAATTGATGGAATAAATGGAATGGAATGATTGTGCTACCTAGTGGCAGGAGTGGAAGGAGATAAATTAGAAGTTCTTGAGGAAAAATATCAACATTGATACTGAAAACCAACATTAGGTAGGTAGGTAGTACCTGTACTTTGTCGGCATTGTTTTGCCGGTTGTCTCCTGTGTCTTTTCATTTGACTTGTTAGTCTTTGGTTAGAGTTGTGGTTTTTCTTTCATCTACTTAGTTTTTGGATGTTCTTTTAGTCCAGGATCCATTTTATAAGGCCTTGTTTTAGTTGGCTCTCACTCGTGTATAAGGAGCAAGTCAGCCGAGCGGACAGTACACTGGACTTGTGATCCTGTGGTCCCGGGTTCGATCCCGGGCGCCGGCAAGAAACAATGGGCAGAGTTTCTTTCACCCTATGCCCCTGTTACCTAGCAGTAAAATAGGTACCTGGGTGTTAGTCAGCTGTCACGGGCTGCTTCCTGGGGGTGGAGGCCTGGTCGAGGACCGGGCCGCGGGGATACTAAAGCCCCGAAATCATCTCAAGATAACTTCAAGAAGGGTTGGGGAGTGTCTTTCTCTCCTTCAGACACTGGGGATCTGTTCCTTTGGCTTTGATGGGCAGTTTTTATGTCTGCAGCCTTCTTCCTTTCTGACTAAAAATGAGATGGCTGACTACTGGCAGGGTTGGTTGTTCACCTTTTGATTTCTTCAGCCAGGGGTTACCTCCTTACCTTGCCTTGTGGTTCCCGCCAAACACATGCCGAAACTACGACGTTGGTACAACGTTCGAACAAGTTTTAACACCTCCTAACCAGTTATAACAACCAATATAGCAAGTTGTAACAACGTTCTAATAGGTCATAAACACGCTAAGCCAAGATGTAACAACTTTATTACAAGTTGTAACAAGCGGAATATAAAGACAGTTACGGTTTGTGTTTCCAGGGTTACCTTGCGATGATTTCAACGTCCCCGCAGCCCAGTCCTCAACCAAGCCTCCTGGTTGCTTGACTGGTCAACCAGGCTGTTGGATGCAGCTGCTCGCAGTCTGACATATGACTCTCAGCCTGGTTGATCAGGGATCCTTTGGAGGTTTATCAAGTTCTCTATTGAGCATTGAACACTGTGAGGGGTCTGCCAGTTATGCCCCTTATGTGTAGTGGAAGCGTGTTGAACAGTCTCTGAACTGTAGCCTCTGATGTTGATTGAGTTCTCTCTCAGAGTACTCTAAGAGGGGTGCATCATTTATTGTGCCAGGTTGAATACAAATTTATTATTTGTTTACCCAGTGTCCTTTGTTCCTTGTTCCGAGTTTTCAGAATTTTTTTGTATATACTTTGCTGTTGAATGTTATCTCACTCTTCCTTGTGGATTATTCTCTCGGGGTGAACTAGCATTCCCTGCTCTTTGAACCTCTTTGAGTAGACCAGGGTTTGTCCTCTGATCTCCAGTAGGGTTTTAAATGACTTGTAAGAGCCTGGTGTGAGTTGTGTGTGTGTGTTGAGCTATCTAGGTGGTGAGCTACTGGGAGCAACTGGATGACCCACCAAACAAATGGCATTTCATTACATTCCATCCATTCCAGCTGTCAGAGGTGCCTGACAGCTGAGTGGACAGCGCTTCGGATTCGTAGTCCTGAGGTTCTGGGTTCGATCCCCGGTGGAGGTGAGACAAATGGGCAAAATGTTTCTTTCACCCTGATGCCCTTGTTACCTAGCAGTAAATAAGTACCTGGGAGTTAGGAAGCTACTACGGGCTGCTTCCTGGGGATGTGTAACAAAAAGGAGGCCTGGTCGAGGACCGGGCCGCAGGGACGCTAAGCCCCGAAATCATCTCGAGATAACCTCAAGAAGATGCTGATTTGATGTTTGTTTTCCCTCTTTATATAATATGATGTTCATTCAGAATGAAAACAACAGTTACTTTTGAAAAACCTATGTAGTAAATTGATCAAAGTTCCTAGTTTTCTTAAACAAAGGAAGATTGTATCGAGCATTTGGCATCATAACCTGAAACATTTTATTCTTTACAGGCAAAATGCTGTGTGGATGCTGTGAGTGTCGGTGCTGTTCTTTCTGATTATCAACGAGTTCGAGTAGAAAATGTGTGAGTTTTTTGGCGAATTGTTTAATATCTTATAGAGTTATAAATTGTTATATAGTCATTGTTTGTATTCACTGAATGTGAATTATATATGGTGGATAATATTTTTAAATATTAATAATTCTGCTTTGTTGACATAGCATGAACAAATTTAAGGACTAAAATATATTGGCAGGTTTAAAAATGCAGTACAGAGTAAAATTTGACTGGGTTTTTGCAGGTGCAGTAGACTAGGCTTAGTTTGCCTAGCATTTATGTGGCAACGTGACCAGTCTGAACTTCTGCAAGAGATGGTCGAGTGTGGCTTGGATGCCATCATTATTAAAGTAGCAGCCATTGGCCTGGAACCCAGAAAACACCTTGGAAAATCTATCAGTCAAATGGTTTCATACCTTGAAAAAATGGTAAGAAGGATTTAGGTGAGGCTTTACCTGACCTTATAGTTATGATGTACACATTAGCAATACAGTACAATGTAACACTGTTTGTTCACTGTAAATCAGACCAAAAGCTTTGTTTTTACATTTAATCAGTCACACCTTTGTTGCCATTTCTGTGGGGAACCCTGTCGGCTCACTGAAACTATCGGAACTGATGTGTGCTATATTAGTCTGGGGTCATCAGTCAGAGTCCTTATGCCTACTAGGGACTACAAGCCAGAACCTGATCCCCTCAGAGAGGTGCAGGGAGCAATGGTCTATGCGCACTTTACATTTAAATTATGTCATAATTGCCATTGACTGGGGAAGGACCCAGAAAGGTAGGTGAAAGGTAGGCTCGAGTTACTCGAGCTGCTGTGCTGGAGCCTGAACTTTGCCCCTGCTGGTTTATCCGCTGGGCTGGGTTTGGCTTCGGAGGCTGTTCTGGTACAGCATCTTCAGAGCAGCCACTTTCACGATCGCTGGGTTCGTTCCCTGGTGTCCTTGCGTCTGTTGCTGTATCTTTGGCTTCCTCTTTGGGCATTTTGGGGGTTTGGTGCCATGACACCTTCCTCTTCCCTCGCTCAATTTGTTCACGGATGCTTCGTTTCTTGTTTGGAGCTTTGTGACTAGCGCTCGCCAGACCGGCCAGGGGCGTTGGGTCTGGTGATAGGCCATCCTTCCTTCGAACTCACAGTACAATGCAAGAGGTTGCGGCTGTGTAGCAGGCACTGCGATAGTTGCAGCTTCTTTGGGGCTAAGTGATCTGGATCCATTCAGACTGCACCCATGTGGTTCGTTCTCCGGTCCATGACCTTGGGGCTGGTCGCTTCGGGTAGCTCATCTGCTGAGTTCTCGGGGCTTAGCTCTTTGCGCTATTCACATTCAAGGTGTGTCCATCGTCCCAGCAGACAGCACTTCATTCCTCCTTCCACAGAGTGGATGGTCGACGACGCCTCCATCCTTTGAATTTGTTTGCGTATGGGCATCTGGAAGTGGACCTCTTCACATCAGCATGATCTCGGTGTCTCCCATTGTATGTGGTACCATTCTCTGATTGCTTTTGGGAGGCCTTGTTTTTGTTGGCCTTAGCCTCTGGGGGTCAGGTTGGGGAGCTTCATGCTCTCCTCCAACGCTGGGGGTTCTATTCATATGGTCCAGATGGTTGTTTTATTCATTTGCAGCTTTCTTCTTTTCTAGTGAATAATGAGGTGGCTGGCTTCCACAGGGGTCCGTTAGTTGTGGATGCTTGGTTGGTTAGGCCGGGGGTGTGTCACGTGTTGCGCCTAGTGGCAGCTTTATGCCGCTACCTGTGGGCCACTGGTTCTGTGACCTTGGATGGTCTCTGGATGGATCCGATTTCCATGGTTTCCTGTTCCAGGGCTCGTATATCTCGGGTTGTCTGCAGTGTCATCAAGTCTAGCCAGCCTGCAGTCTACCATTGTGCCCTTGATGTTAGGAAGTCTGCTGCTCTCGTTGAAGTTTTCGGCAACGTGTCTTGGGTCGACATTCGGGCGGGGGGTGGGGGGGTGGAGGTCGAACAGGGTTCTGGCCGGCAGGTATCTTGTGACCTTTCCGGTTCCTACTTGGTCGTGTGTGAATTTGGGGCACCTGTCACATATGTCGGTCTCATCCTCATCTTGCGACCTGCGGTGCTGCTGCCTCCCAGGTAAGTCCCTCCTCTTACTTATCTTTAGGTAGTTATCTTCAGGGAGCTGACAGGGCTTCCCAGAGAAAACCAGTGTTGAATGTAATGAAATGCCATTATCTGGGTGAGCCCCAGAGACTTTCTGACACCCTCGCTCCATCCGGTCGGCGGTTTTCATCGTTCAAGAACTGGAGGGATTGAAGTGTTGTTTGTTGGGTTTTTTACTTGGGGAGTTATTTTGATCTTTTTGGATGTAGATTGCACAGGTTAACCAGACAGTGGTCTGTTTTAATTCACCTACCTCTCTGGGTCCTTCCCCGGTCGATCACAATTATGACATACTTTAAATGCAAAGTGCTCATAGGCTATTGCTCCCTGCACCTCTCTGAGGGAGCCAGGGTCTGGCTCGTGGTCCCCGGTAGGCATAAGGACTCCTGTGGCTAATGACCCCAAACTAATATAGCACATATCAGTTCAGATAGCTTCAGGGACCCTCCGGGGCTCACCCAGAAAATGGCGTTTCATTACATTCAATGCTAGTTATATGTACATCAAAAGAATAAATTAAATACACATAATGCACGCACTTAAAAATGCAACAAGGACATACGGTACAATAATGCATGTTCAGTACAGTATTCCCCCAAAATATCAGGTTTTGAGTATTATGAAAAGCAATTGCATTAGTAAATTAGTTGCTCCCTAAGACCCTAGGACAATTCTGTGCATTGTCATAACAAACCATTAACCTGTATCAGCACAGTGAGGATCTTTTCAAACTGTTCTTGACTAATTATACTGGTTGTAGAACAATCCTTGGTTTAGCAGCAAGAAGTACAAGGGCAAGAAGCCTTGTACCTCTTTATGCAAAATTCAGCCTGACGGCGTGTCTTAAGACAGGCATAATGATTGATACCGACCGGCTGTCACTAGGTTCTGTCTCCAGGATCAACCTTGACGAGTGATTGTCGAGGTTAGGTTTGGCATCAAATTTTATTCAAATGTGGCTATTTAGAATAGGTAGCAGAATGCCTCATGAGATATTAGCATGCAGGATTAATTGGGTTTATATGGTTTATAGAAAGCAATACTGTTTTATTAATATAGTGTGACCCTAGTAGTTTGGACCAGTTGTTTCTCACCCAGTCTGGAAAAGTGGAACCTGGTTATTTAGGAAAATATTGTGTAAAGTAAAATATTTATGCAAAGCTAAAGGGAAGATGGACCATAGAATTTAGTTATTACTATGCACAATGGGTTTTTTTCATATAAAATTGTGTATTGAATTAGCATCAACACCTTTCTTATCTAATCCATTTCTTTTTATGTATGATCCTTATATTTTGGAAGTTCCTTATGTTATCTCTCCAATTTTCATGTATAACCTGTTGTTCTTTTGTTCTTCACATTAAATATGAGTTTTTGGTCTCCATGGTCAGTTCTCTTTTTTGAGTCTTGTGTGTTATGTCTGCTCTCTTCCTTCTTTCCTCTATTGTGGTGAGGTCCAGTTCCCTCAGTTTTTCTTCATAGGTGAGAAGTGAGCGTTGTTACATATCTCTGGACCTTTTCTTTGTTTTGTTTAGGGGTAGCGGTTCCCTGCCAGGGCAGCATATTTAAGAGCAAGTCTCACATAAGCTTGTATTTACGGTTCCCTGCCAGGGCAGCATATTTAAGAGCAAGTCTCACATAAGCTTGTATTTACGGTTCCCTGCCAGGGCAGCATATTTAAGAGCAAGTCTCACATAAGCTTGTATTTAGCTTCTAAATACCTGAAGGCTCTCCATACATTCACCATTCTGGCATATGCCACCAATGTTATTCTGCTGATGTGTGTCTCTCTTGAAGTTAGATTTGGATTTATATCACTTGTCTCACTGATCAACACTGCTTCATGGCTCATTGGGCATAGTGGATGCGTTATGTTTGGCCAAGCTTCCTGTGTGTTCTTAGGCATTTCTATGCTTTTCTGACACTGTTCTGCAGCGTAGGTGAGTGCCTACATTCAAGTATTGTTTTGTGGTGATACATTAACTAGTGGCAGAATGAGCCAGCTCAGAAATCTGGCTTTGAAGTTATGAAAAGAGCCTTTCTGAGTGGTTCATTTTGTGCACTCTCGCTCCCTCCTGCCTGCCTTACTTCTCTTGTGTTCTAAGGTGGGTTGATATGTTTAGGAAGAATATGGGAGTGTTCTAACATGTCGGGCTGGAGGTTGGGAAGGTGCTATCTGAGAGCAGACAGCAGTGGTGTCAAATGAGCTATTATTTGATAAGTAATTGGAGCAATTTCTTGGCAGTCTTCCCTTGGGGCTTCATGTTGGGCTAGATGCTTTCTTTGGCTATTCTCTCAATATTGAATATTCTCTCAACCTAACCGAGTGCCAAATGTGACTGAAGGGACATTTGTGAAAAGTTGCTAATCCAGTAAAGATTTTGTCCAATATAGACAGATCATTGACCAGACCACACACTAGAAGTTGAAGGGACGACGACGTTTCGGTCCGTCCTGGACCATTCTCAAGTCGATAGTCAAGTCCTGGACCATTCTCGAATCGACTTGAGAATGGTCCAGGACGGACCGAAACGTCGTCGTCCCTTCAACTTCTAGTGTGTGGTCTGGTCAACATACTTCAGCCACGTTATTGTGACTCATCACCTGCATAGACAGATCATTATGTATACATTAGAGAGTATCAAAATGAACCAATCAAAAATGCCTGATGTGTGAATGAGGAGTAAAGCCATTTTTGAACAAAAATTGGGTTCAATTGGAAAATCTCTCAATCTCTGGCTGGATCAAATGAGATCCAATTAATTTAGATAATCAGAAGGCTACTTTACTGTGTATTCAAATATGCTGTGAATGTTATGTTAAAGTATTGAACATTTTTATTGTTGTTTGGTACCAGAATTGCAGAAGAAGCTACTGCATCTTTTTTTTTCTTTTTGACAGAAAGAAAAATATCGGCTGAATGTATGCGGCGAAGGAGGTGAATATGAAACATTTACTCTTGACTGCCCCATTTTCAGAAAGCGTATAGTAGTGTGAGTAGTTCTTTGCCAATATATATATAATATGTTGTTATATAATATTGTCACTATTTTGATAATGTCACGTCAACCCAACTTTTAGAAGAACCCGCATTTGGCCCTTTTAGCTGGCAGTGATGCTTAGTGCATCTTGTTAGTGGGTTTAGCTTGATACTTAGTGGGGCTATTGGGCATGCTATGGGGAAATTGGTCACGTGCTTAATATTTTGGTTTATCATACGGTACTTTATATATAATTTTGTAGGTTTTATATTTGCACTTTGAAGTATTAACCCCTCAGAGTGGTTGTTGTCGTGTGTTGATTGTCTAGTGCGGTGCGGTCATTGCCAAATAAAGATCTACGTTTTGCATCGGTGTTTAGAGTATCAGTGTTGCCAATGTGGTTTCAATGGCTATCTTGAGGTTATCTTGAGATGATTTCGGGGCTTTAGTGTCCCCGCGGCCCAGTCCTCGACCAGGCCTCCACCCCCCAGGAAGCAACCCGTGACAACTGACTAACATCCAGGTACCTATTTTACTGCTAGGTAACAGGGACATAGGGTGAAAGAAACTCTGCCCATTGTTTTCTCGCCGGCGCCCGGGATCGAACCCGGGACCACAGGATCACAAGTCCAGCGTGCTGTCCGCTTGGCTGACCGGCTCCCCCAGTTTCATTGTCGACCAGCTGATTGGTGTCTCCTAGTAGATATGGAAGGCCACAAAGTGGTATGGAGGCAAGCCAGATTTCTGCTTCTGGTTCTCGTCAACTTATGACTCGGACTGCATTTATCTAGCTAGGATGAAGATCTTCACTGTACCGTATACATTTAGTTGGTATAATTTGGCCTTTGCAGGCAAATTCCTTACTGTTAAATATATTTCATAATATTTCTTGTTTGTTTTGGTTTTTTATCCTGGCTCTCATCACACTAATGCTGACAAATGCTGGAGTGAATGTAGACCACAGCTGAGGCCAAACTACTGGTAGACATGTATGATTTTTGAGTATTTTCTGCTCTGTACTTTTGAATGCAGGTCTACCATTTCACAAGAAAAAACAAAATAGTATTTCATTTTTTTGTGGCCAGTCACTGTGACAATTCACCCATCGTGACACTACACGTTGGTAGTTGCATTTCAACTGGAATGGTCGAAGTGGATGTGCATTTACCTTTTATCCTCTGTGTTGCTTTGGGTTGTGTCCATTCTGGAGTCATATGTGGGGCGAGTGGTCCTTCTGGCTCCCTGGTGGCCTGCCCAGCCTTGGTTTCTGGCACTTCAAACCCAGTGTTCGAGCCCAGGCATTTTTACCCTGGATTGGCCCCTTTCAGTAGATTGGCTGAAGTACTTGTACAGTACTTCGCTTTTTTACTTTCTCTCCTCTACCCTACACTTTTTTTTTTATACACATTTGATGCTGTTTTGTTGGTTTTCCACCAGCATCTTTCCTCATGGTGGCAGTATGAAATTGCTTGGCACTTGTTTCACCACTACCGTATCTCTCTTGTCATTGTCTTTCTTTGGTTTTGGTCAGGGCTGTCCTGTCCTTGTTGGCGTGGTTGTTTCTCGATCAGTATCTCATGCCGAATACTGTCGCCTCTTGCGTGACATTGGCGGAGCCGCTCTTGCTTGCATTTGTTGTCAAGTCTTTATTTATTTTGTCTTTATTTGTCTTTACTTGTTTTACTTGACTTGTCTTCAAGTCAAGTCTTTATTTTACTGTCTACACAGTAAAATAACAACATACTGGAGTGAACAATGTGGAAGAAAATGCAGAATAGAACCAGTGAAGAGCAGAGGTGCCACAGGCACACTCAGAGAACACTGTATAAACATCAGAGGTCCGCGGTTGTTCAACGTCCTCCCAGTGATTATAAGAAATATTGCCGGAACAACCGTGGATATCTTCAAGAGAAAACTAGACTGTTTTCTAAAAAATGTGCCGGACCAACCGGGCTGTGATGGGTATGTGGTCCTGCGGGCCGCTCCAAGCAACAGCCTGGTGGACCAAACTCTCACGAGTCGAGTCTGGCCTCAGGCCGGGCTTGTGGAGTAGAAGAACTCCCAGAACCCCATCAACTAGGTATCTTCCTCGGTGCAGCTCTGCAAGCGGAATCGTGTTTTTCCACCTCTGACCAGCTTATGCTTCTCCACATGGGTCCTTGTCTCTTGACTTGGTTTTGGTCTCTCTCCTTGCCCCGTTTCCCCTTATTTAAGATTTTTACACATTCACTGTAAAAGATTTGTCTTTCTTATATGCTATGCGTATCCCCAACAAGTACAGTATTACAGTATATAGTACTGTATTTTACATAATCAATTTTAGATTTGTGCAATGTGTTAATTTTTGTAATCTTGAAATACTGTAGTATATACAAACGGGCCCAATAGCCCCAAATTACTGTATCTTTAAGTACATAAACATTACAAATATTTGTATGTAATTAATAGCCCAACTAAAATTTAATTACTGGTACCATTAGTGTGAGTGTAAAGAGGAAAGCCAAAACTATTTAATATCTAAGTCGTAACATTTTATGAATTTGTTTTTAATTTTAGAAATTAACAATCAAACTTAATGTAAAAAATGTAGTTTTTATTTTCAGTCGAGAAACAGAATTGGTAGAGACTACAGGAGATGTTGGTTACCTGAATCTGAAGTCTTTAGAGCTTGTTGATAAAGAGATTGTAAGTATCTTAATTTTGTGCAGACATACTTGTATGTCTGCAGGCGATGAGTCACAATAACGTGGCTAAAGTATGACGGCCAGACCACACACCAGAAGGTGAAGGGACGACGACGTTTCGGTCCGTCCAGGACCATTCTCAAGTCGATTGTGAGTCGAAACGTCGTCGTCCCTTCACCTTCTAGTGTGTGGTCTGGTCATCATATTTGTATGTCTGTTTTCTTCTATGTTCTAATGTGTGTGTAAATATTCTTCAGTCAACTCAAGATGGACAGTATAAGGATTATATGTGGTGTTAAGTGGATAGGTAGGACTAAGAAGGAATATATATAATCTGATTTACATGGAAGAGGGTGAAGGGGAAGGGAATTATCAAGGAAAAGTGCCAAGCCAATACCCCTATATAGCGCTTGGAAGGAATAAGGATTTGGGATGGGAGGAGGAAGAAGGAAAGGGTGATAGAGGGAGGAGGAAGTAATGTGAAGAGAGAGAGAGAGAGAGAGAGGAAGGCGATTAAGGGGAGGTCTGAAATATATAGTGCATGAGAATAGCCTATGTAAGCATGCCTGATTGAAAGTTCAGTACCCTGTACTCTAGTCTGATAAAGATAACTGACCAACATTTTTCTGAAATTGTCCCTTCGGTAGCTCACCTCGGTCATGCAACCCATTCCCCTGTTTAGACTACTTTTTGTAACTATGTGCACCATCATACATATATTGACACAATAGACAATTAGTAGAATTTGATACTACGTATAGTCTGGAGAAAATAAAGCTAAAAAAAAAAACTTCAATATAGGTATGGAGCCCCTAACGCAGTTCGTTGTTGACGTCAACCTCATTCTGGCAGCTCCTGCAACGGCGTTTGCCTTTCCATTGGACAATTTCAGCAACGTGAAGAGAGGAGGACCTGCTGCATGGGTAACAGCTTCTCTTCCATATCGACCTACCCTGGCTTTGCGCCCTGGAGAGAACCCTCCAGCCTCGGCAACCAGAGCGCAACTTCATAGTCTCCCAAGACTGCAGGATGCCTACTACTAGTATAGTGCACATATGTACTGTATTAAGCCTCAGATAGCATGTATAAGGTCTAGGATGTTTAGACTAGGTCAGGTTTTATTAGCAACCTAAATTTTAAATAAAAACCTTTTCCACCTTGTCCAAATTCAGTAGTACCCAATTCTACTTTTTAGTTGTCCATTAGGTCAATATATGTACGATGGTCCACATCATTACTACAAGTGATATCTAAACCAGAAGATGGGCTGCAACTACCTAGTACTCAAAACAATTATTTTCACAGTGCTGTGCAACTCGCCTGCTGGAACGTATCATAGTTGTGTTTTTCTTTTTACAGCGATATGAAACAATCATGTGTGTACCATTTCTTTTTAATTCTATTTTTTTAAAAACTAAAAGGTGGAATGCAGGTGATGAGTCACAATAACGTGGCTGAAGTATGTTGACCAGACCACACACTAGAAGTTGAAGGGACGACGACGTTTCGGTCCGTCCTGGACCATTCTCAAGTCGATTGTGATGAGGAGGTAGGGTCAGGCAATAAATAGGCAAGAGAGAGCTGAGGAGGAAAGTCAGGTGTAGGGGATAGTAGTAATGAGAATGGTCCAGGACGGACCGAAACGTCGTCATCCCTTCAACTTCTAGTGTGTGGTCTGGTCAACATAAAAGGTGGAATGTTGATATATGTTGAAATGTTAGTAAACATTCATTTATTCAGCTCAGTAATGCTTTGTTTATTATTAAAACACATTTTGTATTGCATCTCTACTCTAGCAAATTTATCTGCAAACATTTTGACACCAAATTTATATTTATAACCCAAAACTGAGAAGGTGCAAAAAGAGTACGAATATTTTAGGTGTTTATGAGTGGGGCTTACTGTCGGGTATGTGCCAATGGGTCGAAATGTTAGCAATCCCCCTATCGGTGACTATGGGAGGTATCAAAGGCTAGGAGTGATGCCCTGTCTCCTAGTTGTTTATATCTGAGGTGTTAATTATGCCTCTCAACGTTAACCTTTTCATCATATTTCTTTTTAAACTTGTTGATGGCATTGACTTCAATGCCTTCTTCCTTCATTGCATTCCACTTGCCATCCATCTGTACAGGGAATAAAAACATCCTTACATCTCTTCAACTCGACTGTATGTCTTGAGATTCCAACGATATCCTCCCTGTCCTACCCCTTTCTTAATTTAAATAGGCTTCCTTTATCCACTTTATCTATTTCCTTGGAGATCTTGTACGTACCGGTATTTATCATACATCCCCCCCTCCTCCCCCACCCTCATTTCTTCTCTCTCTTCTAAGGTGGCGAGGGAGAGTTCTCTCATAGCTGAGGCCTCTCAATTCTGGTACTAATCTAGTTACTAACCTCTGAACTTTCTCAAGTTTGCTTGTTTCACAAGTTGTGGGTTCCATGTTGGAGCTCCATACTCAAGTAATGGTCTCATGTAGGAAGTGTATGGACTTGAAGGCTTCTTTGTTTAGGTTCTTAAATTACATTGTTTACTAATGTTTGTTCACATGAGCTTCTGGTATTAGTGTTGGGATTATGTCTAGTCTCAGGTCTTTTTCTCTTATTGTTTCTTAAAATTGCCTTCCCCTTATGGTCTAGTTTCCTGTCTCCCTTTCCCATTTTCATTACTTTACATTTATTTATATTGAATTCCAGCAGCCATTTATCTGCCTACTCCTGAAAATTGTCAAGGTTTTCTTCCAGAATTAGCCCTAAAAGGAGGACATTTCTGTTGACTATTATTTTACCTTATCCTGATTTTGTCAATTGCATTTCTGTGTCCATGTACTGCAAATTCATCTACAATATCCATGATTGTTAGGGCATTTAATGCTTTTATTATTATTTGTATTGGTGCAATTAGCATGGAAAAAGCCAAAGCACTTGACTATATTGATCCTCATGTGTTTAGGGGGATGAAGTGAGCCAGCTAGAGTTAGTGAAGGCAGCAGGACTACGCGGCCCAGAAGAGTTTCTGTGCGACTTAAAACTGGCTGAGGAGGAGCAACAAGCCGAGGACCAGGCAAAAGAGTCACATATAGAAGATGCTGATACCTCTATAACCAGGTATTACTTAATTGCTGTAAAAGAGTACTGTGTAGTTCTAAAGGTTTATAGTACAATGTCATTTTCGTAAATTATTTTGCTAGATTCAATAGCGCTGAATAATGTACTATTTATCTTAGTCTTTGAAATCCTCATCCTTATACTTTACACTTGTATAAGATACACAGTTTTATAAGTGTATCGTTAGTCATGGTCTCCATATGGCCGAGAACCTCTTGACTTGCTCTGCTATCACATATATCTGGCCCAGTATGCTAGTCCACATACTTCATTCACTAATGTAACTTATTTTTCTCCCCCTATTTATGCCACATTAATTTCTTTTAATCATTTCAACTGCTTAAATTTTAGAATTAAAATATGTGGTAAATTCCACGATCTTGCTTCATTGCTGTACATGGTGTTGAAAGGAATGTATTATAATGCATCCTTACTTCACAGTAGCACATCTGCATTTCAAGTGCCCTGGTGCCGCTTAGGCTGTATGCCTCGGCACAGATCTCTTTACTTCTTTTTTAAAGCCAAGTTGTGTTGGTTTTCTCTGGAATAATTGGTTCATTTGAGGTCATTTTGTTTTTGTCTCTTTAAGAGCTCGCTTCCATGACTTCCGGAGCTACTTGCCTGGTTTGCTCCAAACCCATTTGTCCCTTGTGACTCAGGATGCCCACTGGGGACCAGAACATGAACCTGATCCTCTCAATAGAAACAAAGAGTGTCTGAGGATACTAGGTCAATCCAGACCGATGTGAAATTCATCTAAAAGGTAGAGCAGCACCCCAAAACGAGCAACTGCACGAAACATTGGTAATTGACATCAATTATTGCAACACGTGTTATTCAGATCCAACTGGTAGTTGGATGTCAGATCCTTCTGGTAGTTAGCTGTTGGGGCTACTAGATAGCAGCCCCAACTCTCCCTTTCCTTTCCTTCCTTACTATCTACCTCAATCATGCACCTGGTGTGGTTGTATTATTAGCTCTTAGTGTCCTATCCACTCTTTCTGACTTCACATAAGCTAAGTGTTGGCTGTTGTCTTAGAGTTTGTCCTGCAGGGGCATGTTTGTATTTCCTTCAGTTTTTTGCATCATGTGCAGCGTTGTTTTTTGGCTCACCAACTGCTTGGGCTAGAGTTCCCTTCTCTAGTTGGTACCCAGGTACCTATTTACTGCTACGTAACAGGGGGCATCAGGGTGAAAGAAATATTTTGCCCATTTATTTCCGCCTCCACCGGGGATCGAACCCAGAACCTCAGAACTACAAATCCGAGGATGTAATTCTGTACAATTTTGTGAATCTGTAATTGATGTTACATCTTGTGTTTCCGTGTTGATCCACTGGCATTGTGTCCAACATATAAACACAGCTGAGAGTAGTAATAGTAGTAGTAGTGTGTCAAAATAGGATTTCCAGTCACTGTGCTATTATCTTTGTTGAGCTGAGATACCTGAACCTTCATTTGTTTAGGTGCACCAAGTATTAAGTTAATATAGTTAAGAAGAAGTATCTTTCCATCATCTTCATTTTGCAATGATTGCATCGACTTGCCAGTTATTCTTTCAATTACAAATTTTGAATTTGCCCAAGCCCTGGTTGATACCTGGTTGATGGGGTTCTGGGAGTTCTTCTACTCCCCAAGCCCGTCCCGAGGCCAGGCTTGACTTGAGAGAGTTTGGTCCACCAGGCTGTTGCTTGGAGCAGCCCACAAGCCCACATACCCACCACAGCCCGGTTGGTCCGGCACTCCTTGAAGGAAACAATCTAATTTCCTCTTGAAGATGTCCACGGTTGTTCCTGTAATATTTCTTGTAATATATTATTGTTGCTGTAATATATTATTGCCCATTGTGAGTTGTTGTATGCATAATTAATAATTCACCTGCACAAAGCTTTGATGTAGTTTATACAGAGATTAAATACCGAATAATGTGAACACAAAAAGAAGTCTTCTCTGCTGTCATCCAGGAAATTGCCTTCAGCTCTGTTTTTCATGCTTTGCTTTTTCCGTTTACACCTGACCACCTTGTCCATCCCACTTGCTCTCTGGCCTCATCATGGCTTTCTTTTTGTATGTCTCAGTTGCGACTTGGTAATGAGCCATGATGAGGTTTTGTGTAGGTTACACCTTCAGGTAGTAATTACCCAAGTGTAGTTACAGGATGAGAGCTACGCTCGTGGTGTCCCATCTCCCTAGCACTGTCATATAATGCTTTGAAATTACTGACGGTTTTAGCCTCCACCATCTTCTCACCTAACTTGTTCCAACCATCTACCACTCTGTTTACAAAAGTGAATGAGAGAAGTGTGTATAGTTTCTTAGCTGTGGGGTTATTGTACTTGTGAAACGGCCATTGTTCACAGTCATTATTCCTCTACATGTATAGCTACCTTGTATACCACTTGTGTAGTTCTTCTACCTCCTGCAGCCCTTTACTCTTCCACTTGTTGCTTTTTCTTATGTCATCTTTATACCATACCATCATATACTCAGTTATATTCTTACCAGATATAAGCTTATACGAACTGTATCTATTCCTCATTTGTAAATATGCCTCCCTGTCACTACTTGGCTCAATGTGTAGGCGATGAGTCACAATAACGTGGCTGAAGTATGTTGACCAGACCACACTAGAAAGTGAAGGGACGATGACGTTTCGGTCCGTCCTGGACCACTCTCAAGTCGATTGTGTGAGAATGGTCCAGGTCAGACCGAAACGTCCATCGTCCCTTCACTTTCTAGTGTGTGGTCTGGTCAACTTGGCCCAATATGTCTGCAACTTCCCCTTCCCCCCCTCCCCTTTGCCTGTTTTATCCATATGGAAATTTCAGTCGTTTAAAATTTTCAGCTATGAGCCATTTGAAGGTGATGTGGTGTCTTCACCGGAAGTGCCAGATGACCTGCACTTCAGTGTTGTTCGCACCATCACAGGCTTTACTTTTGCTGGCAGCTTCTCTGGCCACACTGCAGAGGAAGCTCTCATGAAGTTAAAAGGTAGGATTTTTGTTTTGAATTGGTAATATGTTCAGTTTGAATTGGCATTTTTTTTATGCACATTGCTGTATTTTGGTATTTTTTCTTTGGTAAACAATGTAATAGCTAATATAGTAGCATCTTGCTTGAACACACTAATTAGGACCAGGTCTGTTCCAGCACAATGTTTTGCCATATTTTTGCTAAAAGTATTTTTTCTGACCCCTGAATGATAGAACATATCTTTGCATATATTCATGTTTTAGCATCCTTTATTGCTGTATGAGGTGTCTGGAAATAAAAATATACCGTCATGTAAGTTTGCGCAGGCCTTAATGGTAGCGTTAATGGTTTGCTCAGGCCTTAATGGCAGCTTTAATGGTTTGTGCAGGCCTTAATGGCAGCTTTAATGGTTTGCGCAGGCCTTAATGGCAGCTTTAATGGCTTGCGCAGGCCTTAATGGCAGCTTTAATGGTTTGCGCAGGTCTTAATGGCAGCTTTAATGGTTTGCGCAGGCCTTAATGGCAGCTTTAATGGTTTGCGCAGGCCTTAATGGCAGCTTTAATGGTTTGCGCAGGCCTTAATGGCAGCTTTAATGGTTTGTGCAGGCCTTATGCGCTGGCAACCTTAAATCTGCTGGCAGCTTTAATGGTTTGTGCAGGCCTTATCCGCTGGCAACCTTAAATCCGCTGGCAGATTTAATGGTTGCGCAGGCCTTAATGGGCTGCTCATGGGTCTTGGTGACGGTAATTTCCCCATAGCATCTTGTAGCCTCTAAAACTATCCTGCGTTCTTCCTGAAGTGGTGTGTTTGTTTTTGTTATTAATTTGTCACAATGGTTCTTTTTCAGAATGTTTGCTTGGTGAAGAAATGGAGTTGCATCACTTAGTTTGTGTGAAGATGTACGTGCAGGATATAAATGATTATGTCCAACTCAATGCTCAGTACATCAAATACTTCTCATCTAATCCACCAGTTAGAGTTTGTGTAGAGGTAGGCATACTTTGATCGTAAATTGACCGTAAAGTCTACACGTACACCTTAGATACTCTGCCATTTCCCTATTAAATGTGGGAAATGGCCAAGTATCTAATCGTTATTGTATTTGTATTATAGCAGTTTGTTTTAAAATGTTTTAAATTATAGCTTGCAAGTTTTCTGGAGGGGCTAAATTGTGGCTCCCTGTAGCTAGCTGTACTGAAATAGTTCCAGATATATACATCGTCATCCCTAGGTGCCCCTTAATAGCCTACCAGAGCACAAAGCCAGAATCTGACACCATCAGAGCAGTAAAATAGGTACCTGGGTGTTAGTCAGCTGTCACGGGCTGCTTCCTGGGAGTGGAGGCCTGATCAAGGACCGAGCCGCGGGGACACTAAAGCCCCGAAATCAACTCAAGATAACCTCAAGATAACCTCAAGATAACCTCAAGATAATCTCAAGATAATCAGTGTTTACCCTGTGACTACTGGGAAGCGAGATCTGGCTCTTTATGCCCTGCCTCTTAGCCATTTATACCTGGCACACTAATTACCCCTCTCAGTATTAATGTTTTCATCATATGTTGAAAGTTCTGAATGGAATTGGCTTCAACATTTTTCTTTAGTGCATTCTACTTACCACTTGTAAAGGGACTGAGAGCTTCCATTCATCTCTGTATCACAATTGCATGTCTAGCTTCTAAAATCCAGAAAGTCAGCGAAGCTAAACAGAATGCTGCAAAAAAGAGAAACGGTGCAGCAAATGGATTCCCCAAATGTGCCACCCAGCAGTTAGGTCAAATTCCCTTAGTTACAGCTGGTTACACCAGGTGGCAGGACTACTGGGAGCTGCCGGCTCCCAAGTCAAAATGCCTCGCTCCATTGCCTGATATCCAACAATTTCAACTGCTCTTTGAGCCACCAACTTTTCAGGTTTCAATTATTTCGTAGATAAGTATTTGCCATCCTTTGGACTCTGCCCCCATGGGGACCCATTTGCTAGGGAGCTGAGAAAATTAGTTCGAGCCATGATGAGGATTCCATGTTCCTCATCACGGCCCTATGATGTTCATTCATCATGTGCATCATGTGTTCATCATCATTCATTTCTCTGTGCTAGTGTATTACTTCAATATTTAGTATTGCTTCATGTGTGTGTCTTTACAAGCCTCACATTTGTGGACTTTAGGAACGGTTTACTTTGAGCTGCATGTGCTTTGGCTGCGTTTCCCTAAGCACTCGTCCAATAATGCCCTTGCTCGGCCAGGGGTAATGTTCCTGGTGGATTCAAGAGTTCATCTTGTAAAGGCCAGTTTACTGTGTAGGGTGCGCCCCCTCCCTACCCCGAAGGATCATTGACTCCTCTGTGAGGTTCTGAAGTCAGGCATTCAGAGGTTTATTGTTATGGGGTACACTAGGGTTTACGTGTTTGTATATATATTGCACGCCTCTGATGCCAATCAATGCCATGTTTATCCTCGGGTCTTTGTTCGGTGTCAGTTCTTTTAGCGAGTGTCCCAGGAGCCTAGGTGCCATGGCAAGGTCGTTAGTGTGGCCTGCTGATCCCGTATTTGCTACCTGTGAGGTTTGAGGGATGTTCATTGCCCTTGCTACATGTCGGTGGTCATTCATCCTGTCTTCACCATGCTGCCTTCTGGGCAGGTGATACCTTCCTACCTGAGGCCTGTGACGTTTGCATTGGCTGGGTCTCAACTCTAGCAGAGCCTACTTCTAGACAAGAGGCTTATAGTGAGAAGCAGCTGCTGTATGGGTTTGTTTGTTTCTTTAAACTTGTTATGGCTTGATGCTGACTTGGATAACCTGGAGTTGATCCCTGTGATGTTCATGGATTTGAAGTAGGAGTAGCCGATGGATTCTGCCCGTTCGAAGTTTGCCCGTCCTTCTTTTCTGGTTCCACTTGGCATTGTTTGTCAGACCTCTGGGGCCAGATTCACGAAGCAGTTACGCAAGTACTTACGAACGTGTGTATCTTTCCTCAATCTTTGATGGCTTTGGTTACATATATTAAACAGTTTACAAGCATGAAAACTTCCCAATCAACTGTTGTTATTGTTATAAATAGCCTCCTGGTGCTTCAGAGCTCATCAACTGTTTAATAATTGTAAACAAAGCCACCAAAGGTTGAAACAAGATGTTCACGTTCGTAAGTGCTTGCGTAACTGCTTCGTGAATCTGGCCCCTGGGCCCTTTCCCTCCACCTTTTCTGCTCCTCTTGCTCTAGACTCTGAAATGTTTGAGGGTTTCAAAGTCTGGGTTGGATGCAGCTCTTCCTCCTCCTGGGTTTGCCCCTTTCCCATCTGCATTGGAGATAGCTTGGAGCATCCTTTACTGTCAGGGATTTGGAGGTTTCTATTTCATAGGGGGTGTATTGTGCTCCAATCCTTTAGTCTGGGACGATGCCTTCCTGTTCGATTAAGCATCAGATGGGGAACAATGCTCTGCTCCAGGGTCGTGATTTTAAACTTCTGGGGATAGGAGGGAGCTCAAATGGGGTCCCATAGGTTGATTACTAGGTCCATTTCATCCCTTAATGCTCTTTGATTGGTCCCCTCCTTACTGTCCCCAGTTGCTTTTAATTTGACTCACAAGGGCTGATGTCATATAAGTGTGGAACTATCTCAGTGCAGCTAGTAACAGGGAGCCATCGAGGACCCACGCAGAAAGAGGCATTTGATTACATTCAGTGGCAGGGGAAGGATCCCTGGCTTACAAACATCTGATCTTGCAAGTAGCCTCTTAAGTCCCCATTTTGGCACCTCCCACTATATGAACCAATTCCAAAGTCCCAAAATTTTGAACAGTGCTACTAATTCACCATGTCGGTTGATATCAAGGAAAGCTCCTGTAATTGGTGTTAAGGAGGAGTGTGATGGTGATGCCTCAGGGCCCGTGTGTGGCAACTGTTTACTGCCTCCTCTTAGAGACAGTACCTCTCATTTGTCAAAAACCATCAGATCAGAGATATTTGACAATTGTATCACTCAAGGGCAGTAAAAAAGCAGTGTTTATTGTATTGTTTGTCCAACAAATTTGTTTTATATCTTGGGGTTTAGTGGCCTGGAAACACATTCCCCTTTTACAGTATTGTGCTTCAAGGCAAGGAGGCCTGTCGGCTGAGTGAACAGCGCTCGGTTATTGTAGTCCTAAGGTTCCAGGTTCGATCCCTGGCGGAGCGGAAACAAATGGACAGAGTTTCTTGCATCCTAATGCTCCTGTTCATCTAGCAGTAAATAGGTACCTGGGAGTTAGACAGCTGCTATGGGCTGCTTCCTGGGGATGTGTAACAAAAAGGAGACCTGGCCGCGGGGACCCCAAGCTCCGAAATCATCTCAAGATAACCTCAAGAAGAAGGCAATTTGATCGAGAGTTGAGAACAACATACTTAAGAGTGCTATTTTGGAACACATCCCATTCAGTAGTTGAGGACTGCTTGTACTGTTTATACTATTACAGTACTACTAATACTACTGTATTACAATTTTTGCTTTTAATGTGAATTTACACAAGATTTAACATTTTGTTTCAGGTGCCTCTTCCAAGTGATGTTAGAGTACAGTTTGATGTGTCTGGTTGGAGACAGAGTCATATGACCACTGATGAGGATGAAAATACGTTACATCCCACATCTCGCACAACTATGCACGTCCAGGGCATCTCTCACTGGGCACCAGCCAATATTGGGCCATATAGCCAGGCAGTAAAGGTGTGTCAGCTTATAGTGGAGCTTCAATTCTACCTCATTTTAGTAACAGTAGAGCGACGGTCTCGCTTCATGCAGATCGGCGTTCAATCCCCGACCATCTAAGTGGTTGGGCATCATTCCTTTCCCCCGTCCCATCCCAAATCCTTATCCTGACCCCTTCCAAGTGCTATATAGTCGTAATGGCTTGGTGCTTCTTCCTCATAGTTCCCTTCTACCTAATTCTAATAACGGTGTAAATTTACTCTCATAATGACTGTGACGCTTTTTAGCTAGGCATATACAGCTGTGATTGGCCGATTCTGGACCAAAAATTAATAAATTTTAAACTAGGGAAGTTCGGGGAGCAAGTGTATGTGTCTGTGTGTGTGTTAGAGAGAAATAGATGTATGGCCCTTATTCTTTGAAGAGAAGGATGGATGGGTTGTGTTGGTGATCTCAAAAGAATGAATGGGTTGTTTGGTGAGTGAGTGAGAAATTTCTGCTTTATTTATCACCTAATGGGATGCTCCCAGAAGCAGTAATGCATCAGGGTTAGTAATAGATATACAGTTGATAGATAAATTATTTGCATTGATAAAATTATATGTTAACTTTATACCTTTGGTGTATTAGACGGGGATTTTAAACATTAAGACAAATGGTTGTAAAATAACAGGCATTGTATAACTAGCTTGGGTAAGACAGGTGTTCGTATACTGTACAGTAACTGAGTATTACCAAACTCTCAACTGTCCGGTGTCCATGTTGCTCAGACAGTGGCTATTCACAGTACCTTAGATATTGTGAATAAATGGTAGATCGTGGCAAAACATAGGGTCTAAGCCTGTAATGGTCTCTGGATCTTGTACTACGGTGGAGAATACTCTGTACTACATTTTTCAACAGTAATGAACGTCTGAGTTGCTAAAGTGTTCGAGTGCTGGAATTTTGAGATTCCGTTGTTTTTGGAATATACAAGCATAACATATTTGTATTTTGTATATAATTTTTTCTGTGATTTGTATCAGGTGGGCAGTGTGGTGGTGGTAGCTGGCATGATTGGACTGGTGCCAGGCACATTACAAGTGGTAACTGGAGGAGTTGAAGTACAAGCTCGTCTAGCTCTGCGACATGTGTCAAGAGTCATCACAGCAGTGGCTTCATCCTCTGATATAAGAGCTGTTGTGCAAGTATGTCTTACTGTTATGTATATTCTTTATTAGGACACCATTTCCAATGCTATTTTTGGGTTTTGGCTATATATATTTGGTAAAGATTAAATAATATAGAGCCCTGTCTTCTTGGTGGAAGCATTCAAAAGTCCTACCAGAGTGAGAGTCGGGGTTTTCAACACTCGCCAGGCAGGTCACGGCCATTGTGTGGTTAGTCTTAGGTGGGTTGGTATCACAGTTTGTGAGTTGGTAGCAATTGGGTATCCTCTGTGGGGGGGGGGCTTGTTTATTTCGGGGCTCCATGATCCGGTTCCACTCCAACTGGTCTCCCAGGGTGCATTTCCTCACTGGTGGTGGGTTAATTTGATCTCTTCGGTATGGTGCTTGACTCTGTATGTAGCTCAGCTAAGGGATTCTCAAGGGTTTAATTCTGTATTGAGTATCAACTGGAGTGTTTCCTTAGGTCCAGGAACTGTTTTTTCTTCTTCTTAAGGTGGTGTTATTGTTGGCTCTCATGTGTTGTTGAGTTAAGGGTCTTCTTACTCTCCTTTGGAATTGGGGGTTTTGTTCTTTTAGTTCTGGGGTTTGTTTCTACAGCAGTCTTCTTCCTACTCAGTAAAGGATTAGAAAGGAAAGTTTTTAAAGATGCCCTTCAGTTGTTGTTTTGATTTGTTCGGTTTTCTATATCCGGTTGAGGCCGTTTGCTGCCCCTTATGGGCTACTGGAGGTGCCCTGGATAATGCTTCATTTTTCATCCCAGTGTCCTTGATTCCTTGTTTCATGACCAGGTTGTCTTCAGGTGTGTGCTGGGTGATTCAGTTATGCCTGCCTGTGGCCTATCTGTGTCCCCATAATGTCCACAAGTTTTCATCTCTCTCCACCTTCTATTTATTTTTTAATGGATATGTTTTGGATCAAGTTTTGGACTCAGATTTTGGTGTTTTATTTGGATTTTACTTTGGCCACATTGGATTTGTTTGGTTTTAGGTTGGATGACCCTGCTCAGTTTGCCTTTTTGGGCTTACCTTACCTTGAGGTTACCTTGAGGTGCTTCCGGGGCTTAGCGTCCCCGCGGCCCGGTCGTCGACCAGGCCTCCTGGTTGCTGGACTGATCAACCAGTCCAGCAACTCTATGCTTTTATCCGCTTTCTTCTGGTAAGCTTGTGTTCTTTGTGATCAGCTTGGAGAGCTACCGAGAGCAGCCCTCCCAGAAATCTAGTACTGAATTTAATAAAAACATATCTTTTTGGTGGGACCATTGGTGGCTCCATGTTTGCTTCCTTCTCTCTCTGTGTCTCCTTTTTTGTAGGGGTGGGTTGTTGGGTAGCATGTCTGAGGTGGGCAGCCAGTTGGAGTCCCTGTTTTTCAGGCTGCCATCTGGCGATGAATGAGTGTAACTAGCAATTGGAACTGGGTTTCGAGTGTGTACATACAATAGTTTGTGTGTCAGGGTTGTTAACGCTTTCCATGCTCTTAGTAGTTTTGGGATGCTCTCTATTTCTGTTTTTTTTTTTCTCTGTCTCCTGGCTTAGGTTGGTTGATTATCCCCAGACACTTTGTTCTGTTAAGGTGGCTGGACTCACTCATGACTCACAAGGGCCTGGTGGGGTGTTTTAGGTTTGGACAAGGGGGCTAGTTTGGGAAGCCACTGTGAAGACTTGCCAAAAAGTACAATTAATGCTGGAATTTTCTTTTTTCTCTCTTCTCTGTCTATTCCCCTCTCTGTCAGGACTTGTTTATATCATGGATGGTAGTGCTGACTACCTGGTTTTTGTTTGAGTACTTTTGAATGTACACTAGTTGATTGACAGTTGACATACACTAGTTGATTGACATACACCAGTTGATTGACAGTTGAGAGGCGGGACCAAAGAGCCAAAGCTCAACTCCCACAAGCACAATTAGGTGAGTACAATTAGGTGAGTACTAGTGGTAGAGTGGTAGGCGGTTGGAACAAGTTAGGTGAGAAGGTGGTGGAGGCCAAGACCGTCAGTAGTTTCAAAGCATTATATGATAAAGAGTGGTGGGAAGACGGGGCACCGCAAGCGTAGCTCTCATCCTGTAACTACACTTAGGTAATTACACTATATTGTTGGTTTTGTTTAAATACATGTTTTGTATGAAATTGTTTCCCCTATTATTTTTCCTATACTGATTTCCTGTGGCTCCACTTTGTATAATTTCATCCAAGCATGGGTTTCTCCCTTTCATCAATATTTATTCTGTAAATCCTATCACTACACTATTAAACCCAAAAATTCAGTCTCATTACTGCCCTTATTACATCTCTACTGATCCTCTATAAATAAATATTGTCTAATCCTTCCCTTCCTAATCATTCTGCCATTTTGTGCTCTCCTTAGGCAGTTAATGTGTTAATGACTCTCCTCATATAGACGTGTGTGTATTTGGGGATGAGACTCGGGTTTGTGGCCACATCCAGGTGTTGTATCCATTTGACCTTTGGTACTGAATCTGCCAGATGCGAGGTAGTTGACTTTACCAGTACATGCATTAACAGCTAATCCGAGTGTGTGATACGAGTCAAATGTGACAGAGTAGGACAAAGAAGGGTTGTGGTTTGCATTTGGGACTTGATGAAAGTTTAGATTGATGTATGGAAGCATACTAGAAAAAGTGTATTTTATTTTCCAGGGTGTTTGTTTTGTGACCAGACTATCGGACATTGGTGTGGCTAGAAGGATGATGGCTCGGCTGAGTGAGTCTCAGATCTCGACGTATGTTGTGGTGCCTGGCTTGCCACGTGCTGCCTTAGTGGAGTGGCAAACTTGGGCTTGTGTTGAAAATGACAAGTTTGAATGTAAGTCAATCATAGATTTTGAGTATCGTGCTTGATACTTTGGTTGAAAAAAAACATGTGTTTAGTTTCTGAATTTCAAATGGGAATGGAAGTTCACTTCAAGTTATATATGGGGTGGATATGATTAGGTTTAAGGAATGATTTTATTCCATTGGTAAGCCTCGTTTCATCTTCCCACTTTGGCCCACAGTTTTGGGTAACTGCTATCACTGTACTGCATATATATATATTTAACCTACACTTTAACCATCCCAACAGTACTATACAGCTTAGAATTGACATCTTCAGTGAGTGTTTTCTGTTCCCCCACAGTAAAGCAAGTGCAAATGCCTCCCCAATATATCACAGGTGCTGCAAGTCGGTTCCATTTTACAAATTTGCATAAAATGCATTTGCATTATTATGTATTCATTGTTTTATTTGTATCATATGATAAAGCAATTATCATATCAGCTCCACAATCATATACTGTAGTAGAGTATATGCCAATTAATCACCACAAAAATTTTAAAATAATTATGAAGATATGCGGATCGAAAATGCCTCCTGGCAGATGTTATTCCAATACAAATTTCACAGAAAATGGATTGATTACACAATTCTTGTTTTGCAGTATAGTATATATTAGCGCCATCATTAGTGAACATTTTGGTATCACAATTATAAGATTGTCATTGGACCCACAAATATAGATAAATATAACGAATTTTGTTTTCACCACAAAGTGGTGAAAGTGGTGAAAACACTTTGTGAACACTACTTTGTGGTGTTTTCACCACAAAGTGAAAGCTTGTGGTGTTGTTAGCTTGTGGTGTTTTCACACCACAAGCTAACATGTTGGCCCAGGAGGGCAGCTGACTCTGACTGGGATACTGCTGTTCTGCTTCAAAACTTCACAGAAAATACATTTATTCGGCAATCTTCACTTTCTTTTAATGTACAGTACAGCAATTGTGTGATCCTTATGGTATTAATATTATAAATGTTATATTATTTCCTGCAAAAGTTTAATCATACTGTACACTGCCGAGTTCCTCACGCCACTAGCTACTCAAGGTCTGGGTCACAATGGCCCTAGGCACTAGACTGAGGTAATTACTTATCTGAAAAAAATGGGAACCCAATGGGTAAAGCAACAGTTAATGGCTCACAAGGGCTTGGTGAGATTTCATAGGTGTGAAACTATCCAAAGTAAATAGCTAGCAGCAACTTTATACCCAACAGGAAAAAGGAATTTCATTATAGTCAATGCTTTTTATTATTATTATTAAGTTTTGCTTCTTTCCTCATCTCATTCTCGAAATTCCTGTACAGTGCGAGTTATTTAACTACCGGTAGTTCTGCCCGTGTCAAGATAATCATTTTCTTACATTCTTTCACTGCTGTTCTCATGATTGTTCACCTACATTGATAGTTTATCTAAATTTCCACATAATTTATAGTGTCCTGCATCTGTCATTGTATTAAGAATGCCACAGCTAAGCTCACCAACATTATCTTTACTGATCACTCATCATATATGAGTGATAGCTCAAGTATAATTATCCTCTTGATGTATCCTTTTTGTATATTTTTCTCTGCATGTTTGCTGTCTTTATTTACACTCACCAAATTATGCTGGCAGTGTTTGAGCTTTAGCTCTATGGTCACAGGACACAATCAAACCTACTCATAGAAGGAAAGCAACATGTAAAAGATCTGGAAATTATGATGTCTGACGACCTGACATTTAGTGAACATTACTGAGCAAATATAGTGGTGGCCAGGAAAATGATGGGATGGATTATGAGTGTTCAAATCCAGAGACCCCACAGCAATGCTAATACAGTATGGTACTATTTACATTACTGGTGCTGTCCCGTCTCGAGTATTGTTCAGTACTCACTTCCCCTTTCAGGGCAGGAAAGATCTCTGAATTAGAGGGAATACAAAGAACATATATGGCACGCATAGAAATGATAAAATATCTAAATTACTGGGACCGTCTCAAAGCTCTCAAAGTGTACTCGATGGAAAGGAGACAAGAAAGGTATCAAATAGTATATGTATGGAAGATACTGGAAGGCCAGGTCTCAAATTTGCACAGTAGAATAACAACATAAAAGTAGCGAAAGATAGGGAAGGAAATGCAGAATAGAATCAGTGAGGAGTATAGGTGCCATAGGCACCGAGTCTTAACATCAGGGGCCCACGACTGTTCAACACCCAGCAAGCATTAGAAATATTGCCTGAACAAAGGTGAAGGTATTCAAGAGGCCCTTAGACAAGTTCTTGCAAGAAAATGCCGGAGCAACCAGGTTGTAGCGGATATGTAGGCCGCTCCAAACCTGTTGAACCAAGTTAGAAAGTTGACCTTGGCCTCAGACCAGATGCAGGGTTTAGAAAAACTCCTGTGACCCTCTGCAGGTATGCTCCAGGTATGCTCTCAATCTTCAACTGGTGTACAGGTTCTCAAGCATAATGAACTCTGTCATATCTATGTTTGAAACTTTTTATGGAGCTGCCGGTTCAAGGAGTGAACCTCACACTTTAACAGATTATCATTAGCACTTCTTCCTTCTCCTTCCCCTTACCGAATACCTTGACAGGATTAAGAAAATGGTGATTTTTGGTGTTTCAGATGAAGAGAAGGGTTATACAAGAGGGAATGTTAGCGTAAGATTAAGAAGAAGATGGTATCATGACAACTCTGTTTGTGCGGTCAACACAACAGCAAGTAAGTTTTGAATAATCTTTAGTATATGACTTTAATCATGGAATGTAGCTAACACCTGTTAGAACCTCGATGGAATAGATCACGGCCCTTGATGGGAAAACAATTTCTACCTGAAAATTTGATTATCTGCGTCATGAGAGACCCATTTTGTTTTTAATCATTAGGAATAATTATTTTTTTAATCTAAGTAACAATCATATGAGGAACAGAATGTGCCAGTAACCAATTGTGTGCTGGAGCCTTTCTCTCTCTCTCTCTGTTTATATATCTATCTCTTATCTTTCTATCTCTATCTCTATCTATAAGTGTGTGTGTTTCTAAATGCCTTGGTTATGTTCGCAGGTTGTTTTTCACCGGATGACCTAAGTTGTGAGATGATAAAAGAAGTCATTCAGTACACGATTACCAAAGCCGATACTGCGATGCCCTTCGGACTAACATTATTTTACCGTAGTGGTGGCTTGTCTCGTTCCTTGCTGCAACAAGCCCTCGTCGAGGCGGTGCCTCGGGGTCTGGCTACGATATCACTAGTGCCGGTCTTGGCTCTGGAGGACAATCATACTCTTCTGACTGTAACTGCAACACGTTATTAATTATCATGGGTGTTATGCAGTTGATCTATGGTGCATTCAATCACAATTTTGTATTTTATAATTACAGTTTGCGTGAAGAGGTTCTGCAGAAAGTCATTATACATAATGCATTATTTGTCATGGATAGGGTTAAGTTTTTTTAGCTCAACTGTGATGTATTGCACAAATAGTTTTTTGTATAAAATTTAGACTATAAGTGCTGACTTTGGAAAATTCTAAATATGTATGCTGTATTTATGATAATGGTAATATGAATGTGAGGCCATATACATCAAGTTGATAAATCTGCGATTGTATTTACTACCCAAGATAACTTTCTCCAATTAATATGTTATGTGAAATAATGGAGGGGGTGGGATACATAATGTTTTTATTAGGACACTTTTTCTGAATAATGATTGATTTTTAGTACTGAATTAAATGTAGTACACTGTTACTGTACTAATTAGAGGCAAGTGTGCTTTTTAGAATGGTCAAAAATCTTGAATCTAAACTTGTACATCTCCTTAGCAATGACTAGCTCAAGGGTATGCTTGGCTAATGCAGAAATACTGACATGATGAATGCTTTCATGATGTACATAGGACATACAGTACATTTGTCACATGTGTATTTTGTTATGGCAGTGTAATAAAAGCAATAGCACTGGTGAACCGTGGATGATTGCTTTACTGTGAACAACAAAACATGTGCTTTATTAATTGGAAACAAACATGGGTGAAAATAGATGTTTATAATAAATTGCTGTGAATAATGTTCGTGTGTGTGTGTGTGTGTGTGTGTGTGTATGTAAGTAATTGCCAAAGTGTAGTTACAGGATGCTCGTGGTGTCCCGTCTTCCCAGTACTCATTATTGTATTACTCTTTGAAATTACTGATGGTTTTGGCCTCCACCACCACCTCACTAAATATTGTTCCAACTGTCTACCACTCTGTTTACAAAAGAAAACTTTCTAACATATTTTCGACATCTTTGTTTCCTACGCTTGAATCTGTGCCCGCTTATTCTTGAGGTTGCTGGTTTCACGAATTCCTCTTTGTCAATTTAGTCAATTCCCGATATTATTTTGTGAGTGGTGATCATATCGCCTCTTTTTCTTTTTATCTTCATAGCTCTTCTCTTTCAGTTTTGGAAGCCATTTACTTGCATGTCTTTGCACCTTTTCCACTTCATTGATGTGCTGCTTAAGATATGGGGAGCCGAGCGGACAGCACGCTGGACTTGTGATCCTGTGGTTCCGGGTTCGATCCCGGGCGCCGGCGAGAAACAATGGACAGAGTTACTTTCACCCTATGCCCCTGTTGCCTAGCAGTAAAATAGGTACCTGGGTGTTAGTCAGCTGTCACGGGCTGCTTCCTGGGGATGGAGGCCTGGTCGAGGACCGGGCCGCGGGGACACTAAAGCCCCGAAATCATCTCAAGATAAGATGGGCACCATACAACTGCTCAGTATTTCAACTTTGGGCAGTGATAGAGTTGACTTCTACAACCCCTTCCTCCAATGCACTCCACTTTCTGACCACCCATACAGTAAACAAGAACAAGGACATCTCAAGAACAAGAACATTACATCTCTTTGATTCTTTGATTCAACTGCAGGTACAGCTGCTACTGGTGTTCCGTCGTCTTACCCCCCCTTCTCTCTAATTGAAATAGGCTTCCTTCATCCACTTTATTCCCCTCATGATACTGTATGTAGTTATCATATCCCCTAAGTGTGTGTGTGTGTGTGTGAGAATGAGTGTGTAGTGTGTATTCTTCCTCTATACAAGAGAGACAGGACCAGCTGACTTTTCAGTGTTCAAAAGAGAATGCCTTTCTCCTTGTGAATGAATGATTGTGTATGTTTATATATATATATAATAAATAAATAAATAAAAAATGCATGCATGCATATACATATACAAACATATGTACCAGGTATGTATGTCTTACTTAATAGCCAGAATCTGGCTGCTTGGCCTAGTAAGCAAGGCCCATTTTTGCTTAACAGCTAAGGTTATTATGCATTTTTCAAATATTTCCTTGCAAATTAGTTCACCCCTAATAATAATATATTTAAAATATAAATTTTTAACTTTGGCCTAGTATTTACCAATGTTAGGTAGTATAGGTGATCCTTATAAAATGCACCAGTTACCTTATATAATGCAGTCCTGGGAAGTGAGTTGTTATTTCAAAATACATTATATGAACAACTGAGTAACACAAGAAAAGTGTTTTTTCCTGGTCATGGTGAAATTATACATTACAGTATATGTGTACTTTGCTCTGGAAGAAATTGTGTGAAGTAGGTGTATTCTTCCTCTATACATAAAGGGCAGGACTATAAACAACTTCAGAGGATACCTGATCAACCATTAATATGTCAGACTGTGAACAGCTGTGCCTGCCAGCCTAGATGACCTGACACTAACCACGGGGCTTGGTCAGAGACCTGACTGCAAGGACATTAATCTTTGAAACTATTACAAGGTGGACACAAGGTAAGTAGTGTGCGTATGTGGAAGTGGTGCGCACGTGGGAAGTGGTGTGCGCATGTGGAAATGGTGTACGTGTTTGGAAGCATTGTGGGCTTGTGGAAGTGGTTTGTGCTGTATAATTTTATATTTCACATGGATTGTGTGCTAGGATTATCTTCCATGGTAATCGGCTTGTATTTTGTTCTTGCTCCACCAGAGGTACTTGCTCTGAGAGAATTGGGTTCCTCCTCCACGAGTTGACTCCTTGAGTCACCTCGCCTCCGGCCAATGTGAGAGACTTTTCTCCACTGTGGAGTGTAGCTGATAGCGGTATGATTACGTCGTTATCACGCCTGTTTCTGCTCCCTGTACAAAGTTGGAACCTTGCACTTTAACAAAGGGTACCCTTGGGATGCACACAATAATTTATTTTCTTGTATGTTCTCCCGTGCTGATGGTCTGGATAGCCAGTGTCTTGTACTTATGGGGATTCTCTGTCTCAGCCAAATTTTCACTCATATTGTTGTAACTTCCCCATCTGGTTTTGTACTTTTCAGTTTGCAGTGTCTGCCATCATTCTCCCTGGTGTTGCGGGCCGTCCCCTTTCTTCCCCAGGAGGCTTTCGATCATGTGGTGAGAGTTGTAGGTCTGTGGCCTTGAAAGTCGATTATTGGCCTGTGTGCCCGGAGGTTCCCAGGGGTAATTTTTATACCTATCTAATACAATTTTTTTTTAATAATTGTTCATGTATACAGTATATGTATAGAGTATTCCATTTGTCAAGATTTGTCAGTATCATAGTTCTTTTCATTTCATTTAAATTATTACGGGCTCACCATAGCCCGTGCTACATGGAAATTTTGATCAGAGTAGCTGAATCTAAAACAATTTAAATAAAAAAATTTCAGATTGAAAACAAACACATTCTAGGTAATAGGCAAAGCGTAGCTTACATGCTAATGCCCGTAGTGTAATTCTGGCTATTAGGTACGACATACTGTACATATATACAGTAGGTGTACAGTATATATTGTATACTCTTGGGAAAACGAAAACTAGACATTCCCAAGCGTTTGACCATTTTCCCTAGGCTCTCAAGAGTAATATAGACGCAAGTTTGAGAAATTGATTTTCCTGTAAGTTTAGAGTAATGCAGTATTTATATACAACTGTGTATAAGGTTGGGAATAATATATACAGTATGTGGAGACTTGTATCGGATTTGTAGCTTCTAGAGTTCATAATATCAATGCTTTTTAAATGCTCAGGTCATCATCACTCATTCATCACAAACTCATGCTCATATCATCACAAAATATTTCACGGTGCTCATTATCATAACCCATACAAAATTAAACTAGGATTTTTTTATGAAACCTTTTCATAAGTGAATTTTAGTAAATTTGTTGTATAAACATTAAAATGTCAAATTATATACATATCTCAGGAGTGGTTTTATTTGATTTATCCATACTAGAGTTATTGTTTGTTTGATAATGCTGCAGTTTGTGCTGCTTTGTTTTGTGACCTGTTGTTAGTGGTCAGTGCAGCAGCTCACGACCAAATGGTCCCACATGTGATTCCCAGGCTGAATGAGACCTTTGGGCACATTTTCTTATTCTTTATACCTATGTTCACCTAGCAGTTTGGTGGTACCTGGGGGTTTAGGCAGGCTGTTGTGGGTTGCATTCTAGAGAATGTCAGTCTTTGACCTAAGCAGACCTAGAAAGGCCTAACAGGCTTACTATTCCCCAACCATGGTAGACCTCATGATTGCCAGTTTTATGCACAGTACATTATTTTCTGGAAAGTACCCGCAATAGTTTTGACCAAATGACCAATAGATATAAGGTCTATGGAGACCTTATATCTCAGACCTCTAGGTCTGGTTGGAGACCAGGCCGCGGGGCCGTGGATCTCCAGAAGCTACACAAGGTAGCCACAAGGTAGTTTTGATACTTGACAATGAAGCCTCAGACCCCTCATACCAGGCATCTGGTACCAGAAACCAGGACCAGAATCTAGTTCATTTGACAAGTGAAGGAGAACCTGGAGCTTGGAGATCAACCCAAAACCAGGTTTAATACTCACCAGGATGCATCTATCTTGAGGTTATTTTGAGATGATTTCGGGGTTTAGTGTCCCCGCGGCCCGGTCCTCGGCCAGGCCTCTAACTCCCAGGTACCTATTTACTGCTAGGTAACAGGGGCATCAGGGTAAAAAACATTTTGCCCATTTGTCTCCGTCTCCACTGGGGATCGAACCCGGAACCTCAGGACTGCGAATCCCAAGCGCTGTCCACCCAGCTGTTGTGCCCAGCATAGGCACAACAAAATGAGTGCTTGAATACAAAAGATTTCTTAATAAACAAGGCAAATGCATCATTACAGAGGGAAACGACCTTATGTGAATTACCTGACTACCACCAAGTGGCAGCCCAAGTCACCCACAGTCCAGCTAAACTACCCCTTTACTCGTTCACACAGTGTGACTGGATCTCCACAGCTTTGGTCTTCTGCAGTTTGTCACTTTCAGCTAAGTGGTGTTGACTTTCCCTGGAACTGGATGTATTTTTCTGGAGTTTCGGGGTTTCTTCCTCTATGAGATTGATTCCTCTCGAGTCGCCTCATTACCAGGCAGTGAATAAAGTTTATTCTGCCCTATGAGGCCTGTTGATGGTGACTGGTGTTCTGTTTAATATATTACAGCATTTGCTATTTTGTAATTACTCAGTAGTGTAGCAAAAAAGGCAATGACTGCCTATTTGCTCCAACTCTTTCTAGGGATGGGGGTATGTGGCACCTTCATGTGTAGCTTTCTTTGCTTTCAAGAACCCCTTGCTTTGGATGACTTCTGGGCTGACTGACATCTTTGTGGATCTCTTGGAGTTGTTCACCAATTGGATCCATGAAGACATTGATGCACTTGACTTGGTGTCGGATGCCTTGTTGTCTGCAGTTATGGCTTTGGTGGTTTTACCCAAGTTGTATGCCCCATCCTTCAGGAGATGGTGAGAACGTTCTACTCTGCCCATCTCACATGCTGGCAGGACGTACTGACCCAAGACCCAGGCCCTCTCTAGATTCGGCCTGGTTCTTAGCCCCTTTTCTTCACCTCTTCCTTTTTTCCGAGGATGTTGTTTCTCGGTTCTTGTCCTTAGTGGTGGCTTCTTGTCATCCAGTTTCTCAGCTATTGTGTGATCAGGGTTTTGTCCTTTATTCTTGGAGGCAGTCTGGTCAGCTTAGGGCTTTTCCTAGTGGAGCTAGGTTCCAGGGACCCATGCTCTTTCCTTTGCTGGTTTTTCTTCTGCTAATTGGCACCATTCTTGTGCATCATGGAACAATGCTGCTACTTATGTTTTATGCTGGTCCTTTCATGGTTTGCCTTTTTGTGATGGCGCAGTGATGAAAGTATCTGGCCGAGTTTTCTGGCTTTTAGCCCCATGATTTGTGGGCTTTTCCCACAGCCTTCATTAGAGTCGATCAAGCCATCCCCTCCTCCCCAAAGTTTGGGGCTTTCAGGCCAGTCTTTTTCCCACTCCTCTCAGGTTATTGCCGATTGGTTAATCTCAGGGATGCTTATTGGCACATCCCCAATCGTCTGAGGTTAAGAGATTGGTTAAGGTTATTGGTGGGGCAGACAGGTTTACTGCTTCTGGGTCCTTCCCTCTGGCTTGAACCTGGTCCCCTGTGTCTTCACAAGGTTAGAGCGGGTTGTAGTGGTCTGACGACAAGTGGTTCGACGATGGTGAATTGGCAGAAATCCCAGTTGGTTCCATGCCAGATCTGGACTTTGCTGGGACTCATTTTGGCCTCGCTTCGTCTGTAGCTCCATTGAGAGCTTGTTGCTCGAGCCACTGTGCATAAGCCTGAACGTTGGTGTGTGGTCATTTTGCTGGACACGCTGTTGCTTAAGGGTTGTACTGGTTTCTCCAGTTACACACCTTTTGCTGATGCATGCCTACTGGGTTTGGACCTCCTCGAACTTCGTCAGCTGCTGCTGTGTCATTGGTTTCCTCTTTGGGTTTTCGCGATTCAGTTCTGTGGCACCATCCTTTGTCAATACTAGCTGTATTTATGGACACTTCGGCCTTGAGCTAGGGCTTCGTGACCAGTGCTCGCTAAGCCGCTCAGGGTCGTTAGTCGAGTCGGTTCCTTCAGTCGCATAGCACAGTGCACACGTTCACCTGTGCACTAGATGAGGATGAGGATTCCTTTGGGCTCCATGCTTTGGTTTCATTCTGATTACTACCCGGTTGTTCGTTGCCTGAACTGAGCGGATCTGCTTTGGCCTGTTGCTCTCTGGTGCTGGAAGCTGCATGTAGGACTAGCTTCTGCATTTTCAGGGTTTTGTCTTTCACGCCATTAAGATTCAGGGTTATCTTGTGGCTACCTTTGGTGATTCCGAGGATGAAAATCCCAGCGGCCTGGTCTCTGTCCAGGCCTCCTGGCTGGGGTCTGGTCAACCAGATTGTTAAGTGTGGCTGTTTGCAGCCTGAAGTATAAATCACAGCCTGGTTGATTTAATGTCCTATGGCACTGTTTATCTAGGTCTCTCTTGAATACCGTAAGAGGCTGGCTAGTTATGCCACATATCTGTAGGAGGAGGAGGAGGAGGAGTGTGTTTGAACAGTCTCATGCCTTTAATGCTTGATAAGAGGTTTCTCTCATCATATCTATTTGCACTATGCTTTTCAACTGGGTTGTTCTGCATGTCTTGTCATGCCTCCTAGTCTCGTATGATGTTTTTTCCATTTGCAGATTTGGAACCAGTCCATCTAATACTTTCCAAGTGTAAATTATTATATCTCCTGCTTGAGCTCTAGGGTATATAGATTGAAAAATATTAGTCAGCCCCAATAATTTAGATGTACAGTATTATTCTGTGGGTTCTAGCAGTAAAGGATCTTTACATGCTCTCCAGGTCAGCAATTTCTCCAGCTTTGAATGGGACTGCTGTTGTGCAACAATATTCCACTACTAGAGAGCACTAGTGTCTTAAAAAGTATTATTGGTATGACAGTCCCTTGTTTGAAAGGTTTTTGACAGGTTGAAAGGTTTTTGACAGGTTCCCCACCTGTTATTTTTCTTGCAGTTGTGACAGCTACTTTATTGTGTTCTTTAAAGGTAAGTTCTTCCAACATGATAACTCCCAGATCCTTTACATTGCTTTTCTGTGTGATTTGACTGCATTTTTATTTGGTTTCTGTTTTAATGTTTTAGTTTTCCATAGTGCAGGAGCTGGAAGTTCTCTTCATTTAACATTATTTTCTGTGGCCCATTGAATGACCTGATTTACATCAGATTAGAGGTTTACTGTCTTCTATGTTGTCTACTCATATTAAAACCCTAGTGTCATCTGCAAATGATGATACATTACTATAGTTTGTTTCCTTATGTCTGATATGAGAGTGAGAAAAAGTACTGGTGCAAGCACAGTACCCTGGGATGTGTCCAGTGTTCTCACTGATGGGTTCATCTCACTTCTGGTCCATCTCAATGGAGTGGACCATTCATGAGGTGTCTTTCCGGTGGCTCTGCAAGACGCCGTATCCCCCTGAGGTAGCCCTCTTCATGTTGGCATGGAACCAGAGCCTTTCCTCCTACATGGCTTCATTCTAACACCTGCTGGATAGAAAGGCGGGGTCCAAGAACCGATTTACCCTACGGGCACATTTAAGTGAGTAAACATACATATACACACACAAACTCATTCCCTGATTGTAAGGCCCTCTTGGTCGATGCCTTTCAGCTTGATTGTTTGAGGTAGGGCTTCATTTACCTTCACTAGTTGCTCGTTCTTTGATACAATTGTGGGGAGTAGAAGAACTCCCATAACCCACTCCAGGTTGTGGGGAGTAGAACTCTCATAACACACTCCAGGTTGTGGGGCGTAGAAGAACTCTCATAACCCACTCCAGGTTGCTTGTTTTGTGTCTTGTTCTCATATTGTGGCATCCTGAGTATATGTAAGAATTTAGTTTTAACTTCTGTGCCACAGACATTGTTAAATATTCTTTCAGGCTTGTCGCCTTCCTTTGATAATAACTAAATTTCTGGGGGGAGCCCCGTCGGCTCCCCGGAGCTATCCCAAGCTGATATCCCAAGCTTGCCCGAAACGCATTGCGTAATAGTGGCTTTAGGCATTGTATGTACTAGCTCTATCTATATATCAATCCATTAATGTATCATCACATTGTATGTATATACCTTACCTGAATAAACATATATTTATTTATATGCTAATGTCAGACTTTGGCATCAGTCATGTGTATGGAGTTCTTAGGCCTACCGGGGACCACGGCCAGAACCGGGCCCCCTCAGAGAGGCAAGGGGAGCAATATTCATCTCAGAACAATGCTTATTTCACGCAGAATCGTTAATAAACGTAAGATTGTTATACGTCTCAAGAAAGATAGAAACATAATTTTCATTTTAAATGCCTTACCATGGGCATATTTGTATTTAAAGCGAAGATACGTGTATTTTTCTAATCGGCGAGCTCCGATCCCGCACAGATCGAGCAACGGAGTAACACTCTCTCAGAACAATGTTTATTTCACGTAAATTCGTTAATAAACGCAAATGTTTTTATATGTGTTGAGAAAGATAGAAATATAAGCTTCATTTTAAATACTTTACCATAGATATATATAAAGTTCTAATGAAGATACATATGTTTTAATAATCGCCGAGCTCGGCCGACCCCGCACAGACTGATCGACAGAGCAACTCTCTCTCAGAACAATGCTTATTTCACGTAAATTCATTAATAAACACATATGTTTTATATGTCTCAAGAAAGATAGAAATATAAGCTTCATTTTAAATACTTTAACATAGACATATATAAAGCTCAAGTGAAGATACATACGTTTTTATAGTGGCATTCAGTAGCTTGTCGGTCATGGAATGCAGAAGCCTACTCACTTGCCAATATAATAATAATAATAATAATAATAATAATTTTTATTTAGGCAAAGGTACATACATAAAGAGATTTTACAAAGTTTGTTGGCTTTATAGATAGGAGCTAGTACATACAATGCCTAAAGCCACTATTACGCAAAGCGTTTCGGGCAGGTGTGTAATTAAAAAATATAGTGTGTAATTAACAAAGATACGCTTATAAAGCCTAAAATATTATATGCCTTCAGAAAGACAGAGATATGCTCGTTATTGTGAGTGCACCAAAGGAAATATATCTTGTTGGAGGACAAAGATATATCAATTCTAAAATAAGTTTCGACTCTCGCTCGGGCGAGAGATAGCGCGACTCTCGCCCCATCTATTGGAGATTCTGTTCACCTAATGACCCAAAGCTACTCAAAGCCTCCTAGCATTACTTAAATAATGAAGAAATATGGTATATTTATTCACTATAATGTTGGTGCTTAATGCAGAACACGAGAAAACATATATTTACTATAAAATAATATACTTCCATTATGAAATAAGTAAATATGTGGCCTCATATTAAGTCAACGGTCCAGGTGTCAATGTTGTGGAGCGACTTATCCAAGATATATTGTTGTCTGGAAAGTGTTTGTTGGCATATCAACCTTCTGTACACAGTGATCCAGTCGTCGCACTTCTCTCCTTAAATGATCGCAAATTTAGTTTATTATATTAACAAGTAGAATACGTATTTCTAATAATATCTAACATAACTAGCCAGAAAATATTTAAGACTTATTGAAAAATACATGTCTGGAAGTTAAATCGACTTCATAGAACAATAGTGTTGGTCTATACTAATCGTTATTCGTTAGTATGCGTTCGCTACTTAAAACATTTACTGTACTGATGTAAAATCTCCCATGTCTCTTCGCACATGGAATACCGAACCTTACACACTCTCTGATATATTGTTTAATTAATAGAGATTCACTAATAAAGCTTATAATTGTATATGTTATCAAAAAGGCATAGATAAAGTCGTTCTTACGTTTTAGTCACAGAGATTAGATATTAGTAAAGTTCATTTTATTCAGGAAAGTACATAAATAGTCGATTTACAAACATAATATTGGATTTATAGATAGAGCTAGTACATACAATACCTAAAGCCACTAGTACGCATAGCGTTTCGGGCATATTATTGAGAGAGGAAAGATATTTATATTTAAACAATTTTTTTTTTTTTACCGACGCTCTCCCTATTGATGAGAACTACAACCTAATGAAGATAAATGTTAATTTTATGTAGATACTGTAATAAACGAAAGTTTTTAATGTCATCAGAGAAGCAGAAATATAGGCAAATTTTAAATCCCTTGTCATAAATATAACTGAAGTGAAAGCAAAGATATATGCATTTTGATAGTTACAAAGACAGCTCTTTAACACGGGTGTGTAGCGAGTAGATTATCCCAATAATATACTCGCTCCAAATACATTGTTAATATTCCTGTCAACCTTTGGAGATGAATGAGGTGAGGCGTTGCCCGGGCAACACGGTGAGGTGTTGCCCGAGCATATAAGCAGCGGAGTAGCGAACATTGGCTAGTCTACTTTCAAGTGTGGTCTAGAGCAGACACTTGGGAGATACTGTACCGACGCTCAGTGCGCTCAACTCACACCAAAGTATCACCTGTGTACTTCTGTATATTCGACCAAATATATATATAGTATCTTAGTGTCTGTGTTTATTTGTCACCATACTTTACGTAACAATAGAACCGTTACATTGGTGACCCAGTGAGTGAAAAAGAACACCTAGTCACAAACTAGATCTTCGCCATGGATTTATCTACCAGGTTTCCAGCATACAACGCAGATGAGCCAGAATTTTGGTTCATGCAGATGGAGGCTATTTTCGACCTTCACGAAATTTCGACTGAGAAAGCCCGATATGCCTGTACCCTGCCAACACTTCCCTCGGAGGCTATGCACACTGCCTCCGCTGTCATCACCGCGCCATCACCGGACACCAGGACGTACACTGCATTGAAGGCCGCTCTTCTACAGGCAGCAATGAAACGCCGCATTCAACAAAGGGACCAACTCCTCACTGGCAAAAGATTAGCAGACAAAACACCAGCTCAGCTTCTGCGGCATATTGAGTATGTGATGCATACTGCAACTGGCCCAGCCCCCAGTGAGATCACTGTGGATACAACTCTGTCCAAAACACATTCAACCGGCCCTATTCAGTATGGCTGACGACACCCCATTAGCCCAGCTGGCTACACTGGCAGACCGGCTTCATACGACGTCTGATAACGCTACGCTGTCCCACCTCAGTGATACACAGCAGACTACAGGCACCCAACAACTCGACGTCCTCCAGAACCGGCGTTTCTTCCACCCAGGGAAAACGTACCATGCGAATCCAGGCGACAGCGAGAACATCGTGGAGAGCTTTGTTCTTACCACCAGAAGTTCGGACACCAAGCCCGCAACTGTAGGGCTCCTTGTTCCTGGTCGGGAAACTACTTCGGCGGGGACTGTTAGCGGCCAGTGACCCCGCCATTTCAAACACTACACTGCTCTACATATCTGACTGTCATAACCAAACGCCGTTTCCTCGTTGACACAGGTGCAGCAGCTAGCGTGTTGCCTCCCCCACTGGTCAAACCAACCCGTACTCCTGGTTTGGACTTACGAGCCGCCAATGGTACGTCCGTCCGTACATATGGGACCCGCGCCCTGGTTCTCGAGTTCGCCTCTCTGGGTCACTTTCCTCATAGCGGATGTGGAACAACCCATTCTTGGATGGGATTTCCTGCAACACCATCGACTTATGGTGGATCCCGCAGGTGCAGTACTTCGAGCCTCTCCTAGTACCTCTACACAAGTTAAAATCGTCACCCCATTCGCATCTACGGAACTTCAAGCACTCCTGGATGAATTCAAAGATGTGACCCAACCCGCCAGCTCTCGACCAGAGGTGCAACATACGATTACGCATCACATTACTACAACGGGAGCACCTACCTTCGCCAGACCACGCCGCCTGGCACCGGAACGACTGGCGGTAGCACGTGCTGAATTCAATAAGCTACAGGAGGCGGGAATAATCCGCCCTTCGAACAGTCCATGGGCTTCACCTCTCCATATGGTCCCGAAAACAGCCCCAGGGGAATGGCGCCCTTGCGGAGACTACAGGGCTCTCAACGTTCGCACTCTGCCGGATCGCTACCCAATACCACACATCCAGGATTTCTCACAGGGATTGAGCAACGCAACCATTTTTTCGAAAATTGACCTTGTGCGGGCATTTCACCAGATCCCTGTGGAACCGGCAGACATTCCGAAAACAGCGATCACAACACCTTTTGGACTGTTTGAATTCGTCCGGATGCCTTTTGGTCTACGGAATGCAGCCCAGACATTCCAACGCCTCACCTCATTCATCTCCAAAGGTTGACAGGAATATTAACAATGCATTTGGAGCGAGTATATTATTGGGATAATCTACTCGCTACAGGTGGAACACGAACAAGGGGAACTTAGTACCCAAATGAGCCACAGAGATATTAGAAATAATTTTTTCAGTGTCAGAGTAGTTAACAAATGGAATGTATTAAGCAGTGATGTGGTGGAGGCTGACTCCATACACAATTTCAAATGTAGATGTGATAGAGCCCAATAGGCTCAGGAACCTGTACACCTGTTGATTGACGGTTGAGAGTCGGGACCAAAGAACCAAAGCTCAACCCCTGCAAGCACAAATTAGGTGAGTACAACTAGGTGAATACAGCTGAGGGGCGGGACCAAACAGCTGAAGCTCAATTCCCTACGCATAACTAGGCGAGTCCATAGGAATTACCGTTTGTCCTGGCGCCATCTATGTTTTGACAGCAGTACTACTAATGTTCCCACGTTATGTGATGATCGCTATACGGGTGTTACGGTCAGTTGCTCTTCTATATATGTTTATGGACAACGTAGGTGATTTGAGGCAATTTGCGGCCAGAGTCAAATAGTATCCACGCGGTGAGTGATGGAGGAGGATATATACTGCTGTGTACTCGACCAGCGGGTGAGAGGTAAGTTATATCGAACAATTATGGGGAATAGATGGGTTATTTTAAGCGTAGAATGTCAGGTAACCGGTAACTACACAGATGGGGTAGTGTTTTTGTAAGTCTTTATTTACTAAAGTGGAACATTACATTATGCCTTTAGCTGAACAACTCTACTGGTGGGGGAAGTAGACGGGTTTTATGAAAGTATTTTACCAAAATATTTGTATTTGGTTAAGTAGTTCAGCTGTTACCAGGGAGGGTGTTCCTTTAATCTAATCTAAAAATTCTAGCCGGACAAAGTGATTAAATGAAGAAATTGAATAGAACGAAGTAGTTTGCTAGGGTGCTTAACATTTAGTTTAGTTCACTTACTATGCAGCCCATGCTTAAAGAATGCAAGTTTATCATATTGAATTTATCGTAGTTTTACTGCATTTAATATACCGTTTTTACCCTATTTAATTATATCGGGTAAAGGCCGGTCGTGGAAAGTTCCTAATATATCAAGTTTACAAGGAAAAGTTTGAGTTAACTTTAACGCTTAAGTTAGTGACCAATTAGCTTAGTCTATTGTGAGGAAAGTTACTAGAATCTAACATTGCAAGTGCCATTTCTCTACTCTTTTTGAGAAAAATGACTAGATACATGAATCGCATAGTTTTATTACTAAATGTTCATGGATTAGGTTGCATAGTTGAGGAAATGGTGATAAGGTTTGTGATTTTGTGTACGTTGACTTCAGGAGAGATTTTGATAGTGGCGCAAAATTGATAGGGGCTCGGATCATTGGGAATGCTGACTGAAGTTGATTAGGTCATGGCTATACCAAAGGAAATTAGTATAAATGGGGTTAAGTTGGGAGAAGTGTTGTAAGTAGTGCCTAAAAGGCTCTCCTTGGACCTCGGTTATTCGCAAGATTATGGTTTAGACTGCAATGGTTGCAGAATTGGCAAATAAAAAATACCGATGCCCTATATAGTTTTGAAAGGGTTAAGACTACCAGATGCTGTTTAATGCTGACAAATGTAAGGTTTGGGGGCTAGGTAAAGATGAGATATATGTTGTAGATTGTTAAGAGTATTAAATTTTTTGCCGGTGGTAAATTCTCCCCGAGCTGGCACTGCTCTCCAGCCTGGGATGTTGATGGAGTTAGTCTTCAACTGCCTCCCAACATGGTAGTGAGGTCCTGAGCTGACATGCAGTGAGGAACGTGGAAAGCTTCCTGAATTGGCACATGGTATGCCTCCCTTTCCAACCAGCAGCTGGCACAAATGTTCCAGCTAACATCAGAATAGTGGATGAAGCGCGCACTAAAATGTAAGTGGTACAGTAAATGGACACCCCCCCCCCCCCCTCTTGACACTGAACAGTTGGGAGGAAGGGGGGGGGGAGAAAGTGTGGTGATAACTGGAGAGAATATGGCCTTGTATAGTTGCTAGTGTAAAAATATTACTAAATTTAGTAAAATCACATTGTCTTGGTAGTATAGTTGGTTTAATTATGAATTTTCAGACTAAAAAGCTTGTTACATAATTAAACAGAATAAATTTGTCCCCCTAGTAGTAAGCAGTGGTTGCACAAGAATTTGTATATATATTTTGTATTGCTTTTATTCAGATGTTATACATGGTTGTTAAATTAGTTTGTTTGCAATGTTCCAAAAAAATGTTCATGACTAAAGTTGTTGGAAAATAAAATTTGTATAGGATGTTAGACTTGAAATGCCTATAGCTTTGTTTGTAATAAAGATGGAACAACAAGATACTTAGTGTGGCATTTAAAACGGCAACTGTTAAACTGGTGGTACAGGTATGAACAAAATAACATCGCTATGCAAATAACTTTTTAGTAATATTTACTGTTCACATGACAGGTTGTGGAAGGTCCTGGCAACAAAGAGCTGCAGGAAAGTACTTGCAGATCTACAGTAAGTAGTGTTGTGTACATTGGAATTAGAGGGTAGAAGTTAATTGCTAAAAACCTATTAAATATTAGGGTATGGAAGTCTAGGCTTAGGTTAATCTGAATAGATTTGCATAAAAGTAAAAAAAATAGTAATAACTTAAATATAGCATTGGCTATATTAAATAAATAGCATTAAATATAGCATTGGCTATATAAATGTAAATTGCCATTGAAGTGCAGTTGTGGATAGTTTCTCAAATGACATTTACTGAAACTTGGCAAATTGATGCCATATATATTTATATTGCTAAATTAGATCTTTACTACTGCTACTAGAATCTGTAGGAAAGGTAAATTCCTTAAAGAAATTTTTTCCATCTGAATTTGTAGAGTACTGAATGCTAATTTGAAAAGTAAAGCAAGATTGGCTTTAAATCTGAAATTAATTTGTTGAAATATTTTTCAGGTGAAAGTGATTGATGCATGGACTGGCTTGGAGTGAGGCTCCTTTACTCTGCAAAAGGAAATCTACAAAAGTGGGTGAGTTTGAATTTGATGTTTTAGCTATATCAATGACCTAATCTTACTTCTCTTATCTAGTCCATTTATAGGTGTGTAACTATGTCCTACTGTTACAACCCACAGGGGATGATGCAGTTTGTACTGATCCTACCCCATTTCATAAAAGGGGACCAGGCAGTCCTGCAGACTTCCCTGGCTTGGCTTTTTCAGAGCTTTGCTCTACTACCCATCTAATAGATGGACTAGATTTGCATAGGTTTAGGGACCCTTAACAATGGTTACATTGTTAATTCTCACAGGGCTTGTTTGCTGAATGGGTGGATGCATCTAAAACTTTAGTGCCTGGCATGCATTGTACAGTGCTTTCAGTAAAGCATATGTACAATGTGTTGATGGCACTAAAGTGGTGGATGTAATGCACTCATTCAGGGAACAAGCTCTGCCTGCCAAATTAGCGGAAGGGATAGACCTTGCTGAGCCTATCTTAAAAGATAGGCTGTTAGGATTTTTTGGGCTTCTTATTAGGCATTGGTGATAATAAAAGTAGTGTCCCTGTTTAATGTTTATTTTTCTTTTACAGGTGATTCTCTGGAGTTGTCTTGGCCTTTTGGATCTTCTGTTCATCTAGGAGCATCTGTCCCACAACCTGAAACAGTAATAAATATTAGATGTATTATACATACTATATGTAAAACTTAAATAAAACAATTTTAATGAAACTACTTTATATACCTTATCCTGAAATTATGCTGGAAAGTATTGTTTACTACTATTGATGCAATGTTTAAAAATCTGAATTTTTTTTACTTTGAAAATAAATACTTGGTAAAATTTACACCTATTTGTAACTTGTTACATTGGTGCATGCAAAATGCATTGAAAAGATGTAAAAGTGGACTACCTATTCAATTTAAATAAACTAACAAATATTGCAAATTAGTCTGAAATATTAAAGTGGAAGAAACTTTAGTCAATCTTAGCTTTCATATTTGAAAGTAAATTTAAAGCTAGGAAACACCTAAGCTTTGTATAAATTATAATTAAATTAACTAAAGATCATTGTTAAATTTACATTAGAAAAGTGACACTGAAGCATCTATACAACATGGTTTTTGCAAAGCCTTTCGTAACTTAAATTTAATCAAAGCTCTTAAATGATTTGTCTGCCAAACTTCAGATATTCTGAAATATTTTACCTAGATTAAAACCATAATTCTTTGAAAGGGCAAAACAGATTACTGTCAATTAATTTGACCTAACATCTGCAAGGTCCTGAAGGAATGGAATTTTTTTTTGTAAAACGTTGTTTGTATAAACAAACCCTGCCTAATGAACCTGCTCATTTTTTTTAGAAATGGTAATTGCAACATTACCAAAGGCCATTGTTTTAATAGCCAAAGTACCAAATGAAAGACCAAGAAGCAACAAAAAGGTACATGGTAGAAAGGACAAAAGAATGGTTACAAGGACCCTTTCACTTGTTAAAGAAATGACTGGGGAAAAATGCTGTCATACCACAATGGGTCTTAACCCTTGTCATATACATCACTGACATTAATCTAAATATTACCAACCACAAAAATTGCTGATTGTTATAAAGAATATAATATTGAGGCCATAATGCAGATCTCTAACTCTACAAATAGTAACAAGACTGGCAATTTCTTAATATAAAACAGAAAAAAATCCCAAGACCTTGCACGTGAGCCAGAACAATCCATATCACAACTACCACATTAAAATGAAACAACAATGAAGGTAAGGTAATTACCAAAAGAAGGCACCAAAAGTGCGAAATAATCAGAGGGCGCTAAATATCACCAAGAATGCCAATACAAGAACAAAAATGCACAAGGCGAACGATATCAAAAGTATCCAATTCACCTAGAATTCTATTGAGGAACAAGTGACTGCGAGGGACGGTCGGAAAGCAAGACACATGCTCGTCCTGGAAGTCAGGACATTCAACAAGGATATGCACAACTGTAAGAGGGACAACGCAATTCGGACAATAAGGAGCAGGGCGGCGCTCCATTAAGTGACCGTGGGTTAAGCGGGTATGACCAACCCACAGCCGTGCCAAAGCAGTGTCCCTACGGTGGTAGGAGGAAGGCCACGGGGACACACTAAGTTTGAGAGTACGCAGCTTGTTACCAACCACAGAGGACCAACAACCCTCCCAATGGGGAAGAATGAATAACAGGATAAAAGTCGGAATAAGGAATACCTTTATGGGAGATGGGACAGGTGCGGATAGCTTCCTTAGCGGCAGTGTCCGCACGCTCATTTAAGAACACACCAATATGGGTGGGAATCCAGCGAAATTCCACTGTCTTAAATATACTGGAGATAAGAAACAGCCAATGTTGAATTTCAACTACCAAGGGATGGACTGGATTAAAGGATTCTAGAGCCATGAGGGCACTGCAAGTGTCAACTACAAACACAGAGGAGGATTGACAGCGAGAAAAGAGTTGATGAAGAGCATAGAGAATAGCATAAAGTTCTGCCATGAAGATGCTAGTCTCCGGAGGCAGGAGACACAAAGGTGCAGTCAGGAAAAACAACAGAGTAGCCTACACCGTCTGCAGACTTAAGACCCATTGGTGAAGACGGAAATAGAGTGGAAGTGTGAAGAAAAGTGTTCAAGGAAAAGGTGATTTAGAACTGTAGGAGGGGTAAAAGTTTTAGTCATGTGGGTCAAGGCTTACAGAATTTAGGAACGGGGACCCCTCCATAGGGGCAAAGATGGAATGACACGAGGGGAAATATTGGTAACACAAACTGAAAGAGCATTTTGTAAGAGAGACAACCATACAGAAAGAGATAGGTGGTGAAGGGGAACAGGAACCACAGGATGGGTAAAGGTCAAGGCATGACATAAGCAAGAGTGAGGGTGCTGTAAGGACCGTGCAAGGTGGAGAAGACAGTAGCGATCATGGCGATCCTGTAGAAACAGAACGCCAGTTTCAACATACAGGCTTAGGGTAGGTGTCGAAGGAAAGGTACCAGAGCTGAGCCGTAACCCAGAATGATGCAGTGTGTCCAGATGGTGAAGGGTAGAAGGAGAAGCAAACGAGTAAACAGGGCCATAATCGAGTTTAGACAGAACGAGAGAGGAATGTAAAGAGAGGAGCAGTGTCGATTAGCTCCCCAAGAAGTATGGGACATGACCTAAAGTTAGTTAAGGGCCTTAGAGCATTCAACTCGGATGTAAAAAATATGGGGCGACAAAAGACAAACGAGTGTCAAAGATTAGCCCTAAAAGCTTTAGCAGATTCTTTGTACAAAAGGGGATGACCCCTGTTACCTAACAGTAAATAGGTATCTGGGAGTTAGCTGTTACAGGCTGCTTCCTAGGGGGGTGCGTGTGTGGGAGAAAAGATAATTTAGTAGTTAACCACTGAACTGCTCTGTCTCCAAATAACACCCTGGTGCACAAGAAATAAATTCTTTCCAAAAAATTTTTTTCTCTTCTTATATTGTTAAAATGCAGAGTCTGATCACGGGGAAACTAAACAAAAAATATTGTATGTGACTTACTTTAGCTGCGATGGAGCTGGGAAGTTGAGCAAATTATGGGCGCTGAGCGTTGAGCGATGGGGGTCTGTCGGCCCCGCCACCCCGTGCGACGGCAGTTGCTGCGAATAAAATGTTAAGCAATTATTTTGAAGTTTCTCATTCATTTCTTCTTTTTTTTTGCTGTAATATTATTTAAAAGTGTGTAATTTGTGGAATTTATATAATTCAAAGTATAGAACATCGCTATGCTCAAAATTATGGGCCTCATATATGCGACATATTCTACAATCAAACAGTGTTTTTGCTGTTATTGCACTATATACACACATTGTATATACCCATCTACGTATGTATTCACCATAACGATCCACTATGTTGGTATGGTGAGCCCAAAAAACATGAGTGAGCTGCCACACCCTGCCAGTCCTCCCTCCCTCCTCCAACACATTACTCGCCAACATTCCTCCTCCCAAAATACTGTTATTGTGTTTATTACACTATTTACACACGTTATGTATAAGTATGTACATGTTTTATTCATGTACATACGTACATACTTGCCATCTCCTCACCTCTCTCTCTTGCCTACTTAATGCTCTTGCTTCCCTCATCTCATCACAATCGACTTTATAATGGTCCAGGACGGATCGAAATGTCGTCGTCTATTCAATTTCCAGTGTGTGGTTTGGTCAACAATGAAATCTTCATGCAAGATCTTATAAAGAAAACCCCTAGAACGAGTTTTGCAGATACGAAAGAGTTTAAGGTGAGTAGGGGATGGTTTGAGAAATTTTGAAAAAAGACGTGGTATTCATAGTGTTGTGAGGCATGGTGAGGGTGCCAGCTCAAAGTAGGGGCTGAAAGATTTGTTCGTGATTTTAAAGATTTTGTAGATACTGTATTGATGGATATATTCCACAACAAGTGTTCAATTGTGAGGAGACATGGCTATTCTGGAAAAAATTGCCGAAGAGGACATACATTACCCAAGAGGAGACGTCACTGCCCGGACACAAGCTAACTTGGGCTAACTTGTGTCAGGATAGGCTAACTCTTGTGCTGTGTGGCAATTTGAAAATTAAATCCTTGCTCGTGTATCATTCCGAAAATCCAAGAGTTTTAAAAAATATATAACGTGCGGAAAAACTGTGATGTAGAGTGGTTTGCCCTGCCATCAAAAAATATCTGCAAGAGAAAAGTTTGACACTAAAGGGCCTGCTTCTCGACAATGCTCCTGCTCATCCTCCAGACTTGGAGGATGCATTGTTGGGGCCACTTTTTTTTTTTTAGGGATATTCCTGCATGGGCCCTAAGTTTCTGGCTAATGAACCAATGACATGAAGGAGGAGGTTTTCAACCTACCTTGTGTTAGGTGTGCAGGGGTCAATAGGCTGAACATAATGTCAGGAGCAAAGGGGGGCGTTTGCCTCTTCAAACACAATTGTGACCATCTTCATCTCTTCTAACTATCCTAAATGCTCTCTTCACCTGTCTGACCAAATTGGGTGTCCAGACCACCTTTGAATCTGAAATTGTAAAATTAATAGTGATTTCAGAATATTCAGTCCATTTATACTAACAAAATTATATACAGTATACTGTAATTGAAATTTTACAGAATGATAAAGGCAATTTAGTAACTTTGTTAAAATGCACATGGGGGAAATACATGAAAATAGGTTAATATGGTTTGTAAGGTTGATGGGAAATGTTTATTACTTTTATGATTTAAAAGATGTATAGCCCTGATACTCCATCCTGGGTGCATTCCACCAGGTAATGACCACAGCAAAAGTTTTCCACGAGGCTCTATTGTCACACAAACTTTTCACATTTTCAAACTTGATTCATCTTTTCCCCCCCCCCCTCGTTCCAGGGGTTTTCTTTAAAAGGTCTTCATGCAAATGCCTTGGTTTCTCACAAATGATGGCCTCTGAAATGCTATCACCTGCTAACTCCTTGTTGTGTATCCAAATTAATAAAAACGTTTTAACATCCTCAAGTGTTTGTGTTCTTTGTTTCGGGATTGTTGATATGCCTTTTGCCACTTTAATGTTCATAATGTCCTTTTTCTTAGCAAGTACAGTGCATATTGTTGACATAGATTTGTTGTACTGCCTAGCTAGTTCAACAACCTGTGCACCAGTTTTGACTGTTTATGAATGCTCTCTTGTTTTCCTCTATGGTCATTCTCACATGTGTTTTCTTGGCTTGAACCTTACCACTGGCTTTCTTGGGACTCATGGCAAGATATATCATAACAAATTTTATGTTCAAATAGCCAAAAATCCCAAAACAAATGTAATGCTTTACAAAGAATTCAGGCGCGATACTTACTAGGCAGGAGACACTGGTAAACTGAGGCGCGATCACCATGCCACCACGCGCTAGGTCAGCTCATACGTATATCAACAAACTCCTTTCCCGAGGCAAAGTTTGTAACCCGATTCAAATTTTTCGAAGAAATTAGGCTCGTAACCCGAAAAGTTCATAAATATTCATTCGTAAGCCGAGGTGTCACTATATATAACTAAAAAATTAAACTCAGGATTACTTTCAACCCCCACCCCTTTTGCTCTACTCCATCGCCACCTACCTTCACCCCCCTCTATGATGTACTCTTCCATAGACACCTACCTTTGCCCCCCCTCCTCCCCTCTACTCCTCCATCATCACCTACCTTCACACCCCCTCCCTTCTCCTCCTCCATCGTCACCTTCCTTTCACCCTCCTCTATGATGTACTCTTCCATAGACACCTACGTTCACTGCATATAATGCTCCCCTCTACTCCTCCATCGTCACCTACTTTCACCCCCCTCCTCCGCTCTACTCCTCCAGGGTCGCAGACAATTTCACGAGCGTGAGAACTACGAGTTCTCTAACTACTCTCACACTCCTACTCTATCACCAGTGAGGGGGAGGGAAGGAGGGAGGAAATGAAGGAAGAAAGGTGGGGGAGAGAGAATAGGCAGGGGGGAGGAGGGCCTAGATACATTTCTTCCATATAGATAGGTAGACTGAGGGAGAGCTGCTTGCCAAGAGCCCTATCAGACAGGCTTCCTATTCCTCAACCCTCCCTAATATGCCACATCCTGGTCAGGACAACTTGCTCGATTGTTATTCTTGGTGTGACTCGAGAACTGACCTCGAGGCGGGGCATGGGCATGGATTATCTCCCTGGGGCACGCACCTCCCTGCCCCAGCTCTCTCTCCCTCTCACATAATCTATCAAGGGTCTAACATGAGGTCATTGTGCCTACCAGAAGTGTATATGTCCAAGGCTTGCCACCTGTCTGGACCATTCAAATGTATAAACACGTAATTAGTCTATTAAAATTATATATAATGCTACAATTATAAATTAATTTGTTCATGGTCATTCGTTTATCAGTATTTTAATATGAGGTATATATACGCATGTATGTATACGTTGACGTACACATATATGATTATGTGTATAGAATGATTATGATTATGTGTATAGAATGATTATGATTATGTGTAATCATACATGATTATATCTAATGGAATGCATTAGTAAGTGATGTGGTGGAGGCTGACCCCATACACAGGTTCAAGTGTAGATATGATAGAGCCCAATAGGCTCAGAAACCTGTACACCTGTTGATTGACGGTATAGAGGTGGAACTAAAGAGCCAGAGCTCAACCCCAGCAAGCACAATTAGGCGAGTATATGAACGAATGCACATGTACACTTTCAAATGAATTAAGATACCTTGAGATACACAATGACTTAGTTTAAATAGTTTAAACACATTATGGTACTGATTTTGACATGCTGATGTCTGGAAGGGAGAGGGGGTGTGGGGGGTTATTGTCTGAGGTGGAGGACCAGAGGAGGGGGTCAGTGGAAGGATGGTGGCTGGAGGGATGCCATTGTTCTAATGGTTATGAAAACAATTATTGATGGCAGGAATTCAGTGGGTGTGTACTTCACCCGCACCATCACCATACTGTGCCCTGCTACAACCCCCCCCCTCACTCCACCCATGCTGTGCAGGGCGTATTACACATTATGGGATAACCAACTGTCTGTCCATTCCTGTCTGCTCGCTATGCTGCCCTTCCTTTTGAAAATTGTCTGCTTTATCGACTTCCTTCAAGACCACACGTTAGCCTCTTATCACGCCCTCTTACCACTCTCAGGGAGCCGGCTCTTCTATACAATAGTTACCACTCAGTCCCCAAGGTGAAAGAGTGTCCGGGCATATGACTTGTTACGTGTACTTATTTGCGATTCGTTTGGGCTGTCACGTGTGGTGATTAGTGTTGGGTAAGGCTAGGCCAGGTCAGGTCAGACTAGGCCAGGTCAGACTAGGCTATGTAAGGCTAGGCCAGGTCAGGTCAGACTAGGCTAGGTAAGGCTAGGCCAGGTCAGGTCTGGTCAGGTCTGGCTAGGCCAGGCCAGGCCAGGCCAGGCTAGGCAGGGTGAGAGAAGTAAAGCGGCAGGTACTTACGTTTCCGAGAAAGTAGCGGCGGTAGTATATTGTTGATTTAGATTCGACGACATCCTGAAGCTAGTAGGTGGCAGCCTCATCGCTCTCGAACTTCTTGTTGTTGTAGGGGATACGAGGCACACCCAATATCCCCCTTACATTGATCACATCGCACACTAATATTTTTACTATTTCGGACACCAGATTTGTCTGTTTCGTATATGTATAATTGTTCAATATTAAAACCACAATAGAATGCTCTAAGTACTTTCGTATATTAATACATCTTCAGAAGGAATGGTTCGCTCTGAACATGTATTAATATAAGAAAGTACTAAAGGAAATTCCTGTTTCAATTCTTCCTCCGTGGTCTGACACTCTTATTATATATTGTATATACTGAATTATATATACTATGCTTATATAATATATACTGAAATATTGTTACATTTAACGTATGATATATCTTGGATAAGTCGCTCCACGATATTGTTGCTTGGACCATCGACTTCCTTTGATATTACATATTTACATCTTATTTTGTTATGAAATGATATTTTTTCAGAGTAAAATTATGTTTTCTCATTTTCTGCATCCAGCATCCACATTATAGTGAGTAAATATACCATATTACTTCATTGCTTACGTAATGCTAGGAAGGTTTGAGTAGCTTTGGGTCTTTAGTGGACAGAATCTCCAATAGATGGGGCGAGAGTCGCCCCATCTCTCTCGACCGGGCGGGACTCGAAACTTAAATTAAAATTGCTATATCATTGGTCTCCAACATGATATATTTCCTTTGATACACTCACAATAACGATTATAGCTCTGTCTTTCTGGAGGCATGTAATATTTTAGGCTTTATTAGCGTATCTTTGTTAATTATACAACATACTCTGCCCGAAACGCTTTGCGTAATAGTGGCTTTAGGCATTGTATGTACTAGCTCTATCTATAAAGCCAACAAACTGTAAAATCTCTTTATGTATGTACCTTACCTAAATAAAATTATTATTATTATTATTAAGTGCGTATGCGTCTGCACTCCATGACCGAAAAGCTACTGAACGCCACTATAAAAACATATATATCTTCACTTGAGCTTTAAATATGTCTAATGTAATGTATTTAAAATAAAGCTTATATTTCTATCTTTCTTAAGACGTGTAAAACATTTGTGTTTATTAACGAATTTACGTAAAATAAACATTCTTCTGAGAGAGTTGCTCTGTCGCTCAGTCTATGCGGGGGTCGGAGCTCGGCGATTATTAAAATACATGAATCTTCATTAGAACTTTAATTATGTCTATGATAAAGTGTTTAAAATGAGCCTTATATTCCTATCTTTCTTGAGGCATATAAAAAATTTACGATTATTTACAAATTTACGTGAAATAAGCATTGTTCTGAGAGAGTTGCTCCGTCGATCGATCTGTCCGGAGTCGGAGCTCGGCTATTATAAAAGTACACGTATCTTCGCTTTAAATTTAAATATGCCCATGGTAAGGTATTTAGAACGAAGCTTATATATCTGTCTTTCTTGTGACATAAAACTCTTACGTTTATTAAGGAATCTGCGTGAAATAGGCATGGTTCTGAGATGAATGCTGCGGTTTTCGAGTTTGACGAGCGATGAAAACTACCACTTTTATACAACTACAAATATCTTCGGTTTTACTTAAAATATTTGTCTGGTAGAGGTTTTACATATAGATCGCGTTTCTGTCTTTCTGCTGACTAATAAATAATTTTGGTTTAATCAGTTATCAAGATGTTTTCAACAATATTCTTTCAGCGTTCGTCTTTTCCAACTTGGGCGACCCTTTTGGAAGCGCGATACTTGGGTTAACCCATCCTATAGTTGGGTCTGTTTCCAACTGGGGTTCGAATAAGTGCTTTGCGTGTGGTGTTGGTTTTGTGGGTGCGAGAGCCAGGAGTTATCTTCAGTACTCGGGCTGCATGCGCCTAGGGCTGCCTTCCCTAGGTGCCCTGTAAGTACTGCCCTTGGGGCTTGGGGCCACCTTCCACAGGCTCCTCGGGGTCTGCCTCTGCTGGTCCGTTTTACCTTTCGGTTTTTCGGCCGCCTGTTGGGCTCTTGGGTGTTCTGTTCTCCCTTGTTACCGGCAGGTAAGAGGCAGTTTGCACCGTTACAGGGCGCAGGGTGCTGCTCAGCTTGTATTTCCCGACATCGCGGCCGGCTCTGTTCCTTGGGGTTCGCTGTCCTCTTGCGGGGTTTTGTTTTTCTTTTTCTTTTTGCCTGGTGGGGGGTTCTGTCATTTTATTCAGTTTGTTTTTGCTCTTCCACTGTTCTCCTAGGTGGCGCCCCCTGCTAGGTCCCCGTGAGTGTACACGTCCCTGGGGTTCAGCTTTAGAAGTTTGCTTGGTAGTTTTGGGTGCCGGTTTGCAGCACCCTGCCTGGGACTACCTGAGCGCGAGTCCTCTTAAAGTAAACGCTCAGGACCCTGGGAATCCCCTAGGGGGCGCGTGGGTCCGATGGATGTGACCCCGGAGTCCCCACTCGCTGTGTGCGAGTTTGAGGGTTGCTCGGTCCCCTTGTCTCAGGGTGACCCTCGTTTTTGCCTCTGCCACGTTGCCTGTTGGGTCGGTGATACTTTCGACCCTGAGTCCTGTGAGTGTTGCTGCTTGCTTGTGACTCAATTTACCCAATCCTCTGATGATTCTATTCGGGTACAGGCGGCGCGTGCGTTGCAGTCTAGGTTTCATCTGTTGCAACGCGCTCAGTGGTTGCTTCCCCGGATGCCCCGGGGCTGCCCCGCTTTGCTTTTCGAGACCCGAACTTGGGGGTGGGGGTCGCTTCGATCCTGGTTCAGTCCGCACCTCCTCGTCCTTCCCCTTCTGTTCGTTCTGGTCCCCCGCCCCTGCTTCCGGCCCCGAAGCGTCTGAGGGTTTCGGGGTCGGAGCAGGGGTTACTTGATCTCGAGACTCGGGCAGCTTCGGGGGGTGCCCCTTCCGGGGGGGGGGGGGGGCGGCAGAGGCATTCGAGTCTTGTCTCCCGGCCGAAGCTTCAGGGTCTGACCAGTGGGCCCCCCTTCCTCCAACTTTTCCGGCTGCTCCGTCCTTGTCTTGTGGGGTCGGGGCTTAGGGAGAGGACTCGGCCTCGGGTCCTGTGGTGAAGGACCTCGAGGCTGGGGAGGGGCTGACTTGGGGGCCTTGGGCCCCGCTGGACCCCGCCTGGGTTTTTCTTCCCACTGAGCGGGGCTTATTGTTACAAGGAGTGGGTTTTCTTTTCCCCCCTCTGCGTACGAGTTGGATTTGGTGTCGGCCCCTCCCTAAGTTCGGTTCCGTCCTTCCGGAGGTTTTCGGTTTATCGCATCCAACCTGGTGTGGTGCGAGCGGCCTTTGCAGCTTACCTCCTGCGTGACCCGGATTATGCCTCGGAAATGGATCCGTCCACGTTCAGGTTTGGGACTTCGTTCCCTTTCTGGCTCTGTTACGAGGTTCCGGAGTCGTCCTGGCTAGCAGACTGCCCCTTGTTTGGTCTGGATTCCTGGCATTCCTTCTGTCGTTCCCGCACGCTGGAGTGGCGGGAAGCTTCCACGGTGCTTCAGGTTTTCCTGGGGGGCGAACTTGAGTACCTGAATGAGTGCTTGTTTGCCCCTGCCCTTCCCCGCGATGTGGGCGTTATTCAGCTCCATGTGCAGGTTCCCTCCCTTTCGGCGGCGCTCGTTGCGGAGGACTTGCGCGCCCGGGGCCTTTTGAGTTCGGCCTTGCGGTTCTTTTCCCTCCTGGAGCTGTCTTCGGATTGGCTCATGGAGGATGTGGGGACGCTTGGGTCCGTCCCGGGGTCCGGCACCTTGTCCTCGGCTGCGCGTTCGTCGGCTGCCTTGTTGAAGCTGTTCACGCCGATTTTGCGGGATGCGGTTTCCCTGTTTTATGCTTCCCGTCTCGCGTGTCGGCAGGCGGTGCTGGGTTCCTCCGTGGAATCTGCTTGGGTTCTGGCTCTTAGGCGTTCTTCACCTTTTTGTCCTCTCCTGTTTGTGGAGTCGGCCGTGGCGCAGTTTATTCAGGCTGCGTCGGCGGCTTGTCGTCCGATGTCGGACTTGTTGGTTTTCCGGGGGTCCCGGGGTGGGTCTTCCCGGAAAGGTCGTGTCAGGGCTCGGGGTTCCTCTCGTCGTGGTAGGCCTCTGGTGTCAGGTTCGGGGTTGGCTCCTCCTACGGACCCTCCCTCGTCTGGTCGGCGCGGTGTTCGCGCTGTGTGGGATTCTGGGTCTCGTAAGGGTCGCCGGCCCTTTCGCGGTTTGCCCCCTTGATGGGGCGATGGGGGGGGGGCGGCTTGCACTGTTCGCCCGCGCCTGGTCCCACGATTCGTGGGCCTTTCAGGTCGTGTCTCGCGGCCTGCGGTGGCGTTGTGTGGCCCCTCCCCCCTTTGGGGGGTCGGGGCTGGCAGGGCAGGTTTCTTCCCCTGCACTCTGTCGAGTCGTCTTGGAGTGGGTACGCTTGGGCGTCGTTGAAACGACGGCGTCCCTCAGATGGGTTTCCCGTCTGTTTCCGGTTCCGAAACGGGACTGCGCGGACCTGCGGTTCATTCTGGACTTGTCCTGTCTGAACCCCTGGGTTCATTGCCCCTCCTTTCGGATGACTACGCTGTCTCAGGTTCGGCTCCTCTTGGAGCCGGGAGCTTGGATGGTGTCCCTGGACCTCCGGGACGCTTATTGGCATGTCCCGATTCATCCGTGGTTCAGGGACTGGCTCGGTTTTGTTGTGGGGCGTCTGAGTTACCGCTTTCGTTGTCTCCCGTTCGGGTTGAACCTGGCACCTCGCGTGTTCACGCGCCTTACACGGGTTGTGGTGGTGTAACGGGGGGTGGGGGAAATAGCTCTATCTTGTCCATTATTCCACCCCCCAGTTAACTAACGAGGCCGGGGGAAACAGCTCTCTCTAGTCCGTTATCCCGTCCCCAGTTAGCTAACTATTCTAGAGTACTCCCAGAGTTCCTAAGGCAACCTCTCTCGTTCAACACCTTGTAACCTAGGTATTTGACTACCTAGGTGCTAAGACTACAAGGCGCCGTCACTTGATCAGTTACCCGAAACTCCAGAGAGAACTCTAGAATACAGAATCATTGCCACAAACGTATAAGAGGAAACGAAAGGAAAGAAATGAAAAGTGAAGTAATTAGTGAGGGTTTGGGGTGAGAGGTAGAGAGGTGGGAGGAGCGAGGAGGGTCATTAGTTGAAAGTGAGAGTTTAGAGAGGGGGTGGAGGGAGAGGTGTAGATAGGTAGAAGTAGAAGAGTAGATAGAAGTAGAAGAGTAGATAGTAGAAGACGAAATGCTGCCACCATCCATTCATGATCATTACATACAAGACAAGGAATGGAACTTGCCTGTATCACAAAATTCTCAAAAGATGTTATCATGAGTTCATTATTAGTATGTTCCCTCTGTACCATGTACTCATTAAAATCAGGGAACCAATAATCCCCGAGGCTTTCTCACCTCAACCCAACTCTAGGGACACAGTGAAAGACCATTTAAATAATAAATTCAACAATTATATTTTTCATGATAAATATCATAACTTAAGCAATCCAATTAAAATGTTAAAGATTAATATTCAAAGTGAGTCATCCTCCAAGAATCTGAGAACACTACAATTGACTGCCCCTGATCGTCACACAACACTTGTAAAACACGACAAGTCACCTTAATGTTCACTCACCGAGGACTGAGTCTAAGTTGAATAGAGAGGGGGGGGGGTCTGTAGTTGACAGAGACTCCCGCCCTGCCGGCCGACAGCCTCCCTGCTAGGGCCGTCTCCTCTGCTCTGCTCGTCTGCTGTTCTCTTGATTTTAGTCCTCCTTGCTGGATAGCTCTCCGAGTTTATATTGGGGAACCTAGTAGCTAACTCCGCCCACAAGTAGATAGCCTCCGGCACTCTACCAAGCCACTCCTTAAACGTCGGCATGTTTGAAGGCTACCAGACTACAACTAAGAGATTATCAGAAGCAAGGTGAAATTCGCATGATCTGACCTCAGGTCACTTGGGGTCATTAACGCTTTGAGGTGTGAGTTTCAGGCCGACAAACTGGCGCCTCTCAGATCTTTGTCTGTGACTCATGTACTCTATGTATGTATTAAACTAAACCACTTTTACAGTGTTACAGTGGCTCGTTTGCGTCTCCTAGGTGTTCGGGTGTTGGCCTACCTCGACGACTGGCTGGTTTGGGCTCCCAGCCAGTCAGCTTGCTTGCTAGCCCGGCGTCCCTCCCTCCCTCCGGTCGGCGGTTTTTCGCGTTTTTGACATCCAGCCTCAAGAACTGAGGTGTGGGTAGCCAGCGCGGGGGGTCTGGGGCTCCCCCTTCCCCCTCCCGGGGAGGGGGGAGCTGCGCAGACAGCGGCGCGGCGGTGTGTGACGTCACACTAGTTTGCTTGTTTTCGGTTGGGGAGTTCTATCCACTAGTTCGGTTTTTGGTAGCAATTTTAACCAGAATAGGGGTTTGTTTTGAGGCGCTTACCTTTCTGGGTGCCTGTTCCGGTCGATGGCAGACATAGAATGCTTCCAACCACACGGGGGCTTCTATAGGCCATTGCTCCCCTTGCCTCTCTGAGGGGGCCCGGTTCTGGCTGTGGTCCCCGGTAGGCCTAAGAACTCCATACACATGACTGATGCCAAAGTCTGACATTAGCATATCAGCCTGGGATAGCTCCGGGACTCACCCAGAAAATGGCGTTTCATTACATTCAACGCTGGTTTTTTAACATGTGGTTCATCATTAGGAGCTACAAAAGTTTTTAGTTCTGCTACTACAGTTCTCAACAGTTTCTGGACTTTAATACAAAAATGTAAAATATTCTCAACAAAGGCGAAAGAGGATATAGTAATGCAACAAAAATACTCCATGAAAACTCCTCTCACCTTTGCCCACATGTTGTACACACTTGCTATTCATACCATTATCCTTAAAATAGGGATTTATAAGCATAACTTTCAACACAAGTTATTAAGATGGTCTTACCTTTGGGATACCATATGAGCATTTATCACATTACGCTTATGACCCATTTGCTTCCAGGTAAGTTAACAAACTATGTAGCTTCTTCATATCAAATACCAAGCTGTCATGTGTCTTATTTTTCCCTTCCTCTTTACACAAACAAACAAAAACAAAAGTTCTGTTGACGCATGGACACTAACGCCTTCAACTGCAATATGATCATTCATTATCCAATAAAATTTCATCCATTAAAATGGATGGTCTATGTTCTCATTTTTTAAAATTCTTACTGATGGCATTTCATTCTTACTAATATTTGATTTTATATATTTATTAGCACGCATAGCGTTTCGGGCAGGTCCTTAATCCAAATTTTCACACACACATCTCCAGGAAGCAGCCCTTAGCAGCTGTCTAACTCCCAGGCACCTATTTACTGCTAGGTGAACAGGAGTATCAGGGTGAAAGAAACTTTCCATTTATTTCCGCCTTCGCTGGGAATCGAACCTGGATCCTTTAGGACTACGAACCCCGAGTGCTATCCACTCAGCCGTTAGGCCTCTTAGATATCAAACATTCCCCTCAGTAACTTTCACTACATGTACATTGCTCTTCATGTAGAGCTCTGACAGTGTAAATGCCCATTCATTACACAGCAAACACGGGCCAGAGATTCCTGCGATGTTTTGCCTTCCAATATTGGACGAGGAAAAATAAAGCCACTTCAACTGCGTTAATTTTTATTCTTTATGAGCAATTAGGAGATGCATGTCTTTGCTTTTAAAATCTGTTAAAGCACTTGTAATTACCTAAGTGTAGTTACAGGATGAGAGCTACGCTCGTGGTGTCCCGTCTCCCCAACACTCTATCATATAACAAATTGTGAGAAAATTGCATTAAGCAAATACAGTAGATACTTTTCCCTGTGAGGGGAAAGTACATCAGCGAGTGAGTGAGTGTTTGGGCGTTATTAAATGCATAGCAAGTTATTTCCCAAGTTCATAGTAAAGATTCATAATGCCGAGAAAATCCCAAGAGCAGGAAGGGGATCAAATGAGCGTCTTGGGGGTTACCCAAGACGGGCGCCTAGGATCACCATGAACGCTGATAATATACTTGTGCTTATTAGAAGGAATATTTTACTATAACTTCTACAGAAAGAATTATATAATACAATATATATATATAATATGCATATCCACATACTTCACATTTATACAAATGTAAGCACACATGTGTGATCACAAATTTCTGGACTGAAAACACACTGAAGGCTTTAAAAGCAAAATGCATTATCTTAATGTATACCTGGTATCTTGAATGTGTACATGTGCGCACACATATGGAAGCCGGTCGGCCGAGTGGAAAGCACGCTGGACTTGTGATCCTGTGGTCCTGGGTTCGATCCCAGGTGCCGGCGAGAAACAATGGGCAGAGTTTCTTTCACCCTATGCCCCTGTTACCTAGCAGTAAAATAGGTACTTAGGTGTTAGTCAGCTGTCACGGGCTGCTTCCTGGGGGTGGAGGCCTGGTCGAGGACCGGGCCGCGGGGACACTAAAAAGCCCCGAAATCATCTCAAGATAACCTCAAGACACACGTATGTATGTTTAGTTGACGAGCCTAGATGTATTCTTTCAGTATTTAATTTATTGGTTACTAGTTTGTGATCATGGCAAAGTTTTGAGAACTTTGAAAACATTTGTTTTTATTAAAAAATTTATGTATATATGTGTGTATATACTGTATTATATAATATAAAATATGCAAGCATGCATCTTGTATGTAGGTGGATATCTAAAAGAAACATTTAGATAAATTCCTGCAAGAAGTGCTATCTCAACCAGACTGTAGTGGATATGTAGGCCTGTGGGCCACTCAAAACAATAGCCTGTTGGACCAAGTTATCACACGTCAGGCTCAGGAAGTAGAAGAAATCCCGTAACCCTCTCCAAGTATGCTCCAGGTATACAGTTTATATATCACTAAGAACTCTTGACCTCATCAGGATTTGAACCCCTGCTGCCCAGGATCACCCCTGGCATATATTACTGAATGTGACTGAAAGGGTGAGATCAATAATGCTAGTGAATATCAGCATCACATTTGTCAGTACTATATATCATAACATTTGTTAATACAGTATGTCGTAAGATTCAAAATTCCCGCACAGTAAGTTGAGTAGCAGATGGAGGCCTGAGGCAACTACTGAACATCAGCTATCTTGAAAAAAAATTCCCAGCATGTCCCACAGGTGGGGGTAAGCTCAATTCCAAGCTACCAAACATGGATGACACACCTGCATCCAGCTCCCAGTCACCAACTGGTTGTGTGGTTGAAAAAAACACACTGATGATATACCGGTAGGTCATGGTGTTTGCAGAGGACTGTGTTAGTGATGACGATGAGCTTAGACCCAATAACAACAAATAATGGATACAAGTGATACTGATATTGAAGACGATACTGGGAGCGTATACAGTACATGGCTCACGCCAACCCTGCTGAGCTGTCCAATGTCAACACCACTGCCATTATCATCAGCTGTGTCATCTGCCATTTCAGAACAGTGTGATAATTTGGAGATGAGTCTTTTTGAGTTCAGTGGCATTGGTTGTGATACAAGTAACTTACATGAACCAAGTGTTAGCAGCTCTCATGGTGTCCCCATGGTGTTAGCTACTAGGTAAAGATTTGCTGTCTCGGCAGCATGCCCAGCTAATGCTAGGATGTCTCCAGCCATGAGAACAATGACAACTGTGTGGCCTTCACTTCAACTGTTCATGGTCGGCCAACTGTACAAAGTAGAAAAGCTTCATCTCCCGGCCAACGGAGTTTTAGTACAAGAAAACAGAGCCCTTGTGTTGGTGCCCGTGGTGGAGGTGGAGCCAATACCAGCAGCACGGGTGTATTCTCGTGGAAAGAGTGTAACAATTTTGTACCAGAAATACTAACATTTGATGATACTGGCGTTGTTACACCCACTTTACCGTATACTGGTGATGGAGTATAAGTGACTATTTTATGGCTTATTATGATGAGCTGTAACTGAAACTAGTTTCACATGAGATACACACATTTCAGCCAGTTCTCTCTTTCCAGTGCGTTTCTTGTGGTGCATACGATGATGAAAAATGCTGTGAAACATGTCATACAAGATTATTGGAACAAAGACAGTGTTGTTCCAACTCCAGTTGTCCCCAAGTACATGTCACAAGACATGTACTACCTCTGAGGTGCCTACACTTTGATAACAATAATAATATGAACTGAAATGATAGACTATGGAAAGTGAGGAAAGTGTTCAGTGATGTGAAAGGAAGTTCCAATATATCTTTGTACAAGGCCAGATTGTAATGACTGATGCATTGCTAGTTCTTTTCAAGGGCTGACTTGCTTTCAAGCAGTATATGCCATCAAAATGGCACAGGTTTGGATTGATATTCTTTGTATTGTGTGATTGTGAAACTAGGATAGTGATCGATATTATATTCTGGCACCGATTTAGACATACCTGGTCAAGATCCTCATGGGTTTCTGGCAGTGTAGTAAACACTCGTGGAACAACTGCTGAATAAGGGGGTGCAGTCTATATAATGACAATTATTGACAAACCCCCTTTGCTAACTATGTTCCTGCTTGAACATAACACTGGAGTTTGTGGCACAAAAAAAACACACAAGAAAAATGCCAGTGTTTGATATTGATATTGCAATGATTGCCAGCTGAAAAAAAGCGACATGATTTTGTCATCGCACTGGAAAGATAGACGTGAGGTGAATGTGTTGACAACAATTCACACTGGTGAAATGGTTGATTTATAAACTGAATATTGAACAAGTAATATTGTGACTAAATATTTTTAATGGGCACATTAGCAACATATATCACAGTTCCTTGGTACATTATGAAAGTTCTGCTCTGTAAATATTGTCAATTAGATTCATGTGCATAAGTAAAAAACAAAGTAAGAAAGCTATAAAAAATGCATTGAAGAAAAGGGACACATTTGTGGCAGCTCGCAAGTGTTGAACTACCCGCACGACGAGCTGCGAGTCTCTCTGGCATGGACGACCACTCAGCAGTGACAGCACAGCTCATCATCTCCACTTCACTGCAGCCAAAGTAAGTGATAGTTTTTATTGTTATATTTCTGTCTTCAGGGAAGGGATTTTAACAATATAGGAAGTACAAACTTTTTTTATATATATAATTTTTTTTACATGCACAGGGGACACTAAACAGCTGTGCAATACAGTAGTTAAGAAAGCTCAGAACCCAGATGAACAAATCCACAAGGGCCGTGACGAGGATTCGAACCTGCGTCCGGGAGCATCCCAGACACCCTGTCGTAGCTCAGTCGATTAAGGCAGTGTCTGGGATGCTCCCGGACGCAGGTTCGAATCCTCGTCACGGCCCTTGTGGATTTGTTCATTTGATACATCACGTTAGTGTGATCTCTGTGTGTGATGTCTCAGAACCCAGATATTATCCATGGGCATATTGTCAAACAAAGCAGTAAACTTATCCACGTAGTGCAAGGATACAGAGCCAGCTGGCTGAACCAAACCACCGTTGACCTGGTAGAGGCTGGCTTTCAAATGAGGACTGAGAAAAACAGTATTAACAAACAATGCTCACCCACCACACTGCGAGGGATGGTATTTGCAGTGGAAGGGTTAAGGCATTTATTCATGTGCATACAAGATATTTTGAGACTAATTTTACATTGAAACTTAAATCAATATAAGAATGTTTCTCAAAGCTGAGATGCATTTTTTTCTTCTAAACAATGTAACAATCTCATAGATCCCAACAAAGGAGCCATGCATAAAGTTATCAGCTATGAACAGATGTCAACTTGCATGACAAAAGGTGCACTGTACTATGAAATGTCTTAACATCAGCTTGAGTTAGGTACTATAATTCATTAGGACTGTCAAAATACAGTGAACTTGAATCTCTCCAGAGCTCCTACATAATTTAAAAATTCACCTGCCACTAATCAGGCAGAAATTCCTATCATCCTTTGCTTTAACCACTAATCTGCACAGCTATTTAAAAGTACTATGTCACGGTGCATGTCTAAAAATTCTTTAACCAAATAGGAAAAAAATCGCATATGGTGACTGGAGCAGTGTAAGGGTCAACAGCATACATAGGATGATAGGAAATACTACCACCATGCTATCACAATGCATCACCAAATCATTCGATCACAATGCATCACCAAATCATTCGATCACAATGCATCACATATACGAAGTTATTCGATCTCAAGTATCACCTTCACCAAGCTCTCCAAGACGGGAACACTGGCATGCTGTAACATGCCAACAGGTGGAACACTACCTTGATACACTATCTATATTAGTAGAATTTCAAAATTAGTTTTGATCTGACTGGATGAAACCTTGATAATTATAGGGTCCTTGCATGGTCCATTGAAAAATTAAGCCATATACTGTGGGGGAGATAAGAGATACTGCCAAGAACTTCAATAAAACATACTTTAAAGGGTTGCACACACAGACACACACATGACAGCTTACTCATGCTAGTGGAAGCTTGAACCCACTATGATCACTTTCCAAGAGCAGCACACCTTTACTATCGGCCTGAAAAAAATGGCACTCTGCTCCTAGTGTCAGGCTGTCTTAGCAGTGTTGCTGCAACAATTCAGTGGATAATCTCTTGAGGCTGAATTCTCACTTTAGAGTAAGGTTGTGAGAGGTAAGCATCTATTTCAACTGGACTGTTCAGTCTTACATGAAAGTGCTTTCTTACCTTCATTAGGGTTTAAAAACCACTATCCAGCACCTTGCTAGACATACCTTTACCATACCAACCTAAAAATAGTGTCAATGCTGAAACACTAAAATAAAAAAGAAACTTCAATGTTACGTTAAGATAAACCAACTCCTCACAGCAAACCCCCCTGGCAGAGGCAGCTTCAAGGCTCAAGATATACGAAGGCATTTTATGATATTTTTAAATTACACTATTCTGAAAAAGTATAAATTAAGATAAATTCATACTCCTAACAATGAAATGTGTTTCTTCGTGTACAGTCTTATACGTACTAAAAACATCAATTTTTTGTTTTTTTTTGCCTTTCATTATTTTTCCTTTCATTATTTTTGCTTTCATAAACTAAACATTTATTAGTACTACTGTATTAATTTTTATTAATTTAAAAGTAATCACAAAACAAATTTACAACTTTTTGAATTATTCAATAAGGTGAATTACTGTACATTATATGACGAAAAGACCACATTTATGAACACTGTTTTCAGGAATATTTTGTAGCCTCTGGATAATTACTGTATTCCGTAAAGGATGTTATCAGCCAGGATTTTGGTGGATTGAATTGTGTTTATTAGCTATGACGAACTTCCTTGACTGATGGAAATTACATATAACCACAACAGAGTGCAAGTTGTGATATTTCTGCTGCGATTCTCTCGATACAGGAAAAACAAAAACGCCATCGTCACCTTTATATCTATTTTGTGTTCCTTGAACATAAGGAACTGTATGCCAACTAGTTTTAAAATCAAATGTTTACCCAAATGTGAACTAAGCACTCTTAATAGTACCAAATTAAACGGCATAGGAGAAACCATTTAATATATAGTTTAGCTGCTGTGTGGTGGCATTCCCTGTGGACGTCATTAAATCTGGGACTTTGCACCGGCTTATGAGCTCTGGTGATGAAAATTAAATGTCCTATGAAAAATGTTTTCTTAAGTGTGGTCATCTGTTTCAAATTTAGCATAAGGAAACTAAATATACACATTTATATTTTTCTGTACAGTGCTGTATGTTGACAATTTATCTGACACTCTTCTCCATTCAAGAGCCTTGAATTTTGAATACTTGTTATATATTAGCCTCATCTAGCTATATTGTAGTAACTACCGTATTGGTTGCTTTTCTGTGTAATGTTGGAGTCGGAACTACGGTGGTTATAACCATGGTCAAATATAACTTTCTACATTTATATGTTTCATATTAACGCTTTTAATTTATGTACCATCAAAACTATCGGATTATACCAATGATAATGTGCTCTCATATACTGGCCCTACAATAGTGATCTTATTATATTTTACAATATTAAATTAAGTATCTAATATGATCAACACTTTCCAAGGACCATGGCAAGTAAAGCCATTCTTACATACATTCCTCCCTCAGCTTGGCGGAAGTAAGCAGCTCGAGGGTCCGTGTCAAAATCAGTAGATATTTCTTGGTTTCTAGGCAATGGGTGAAGAACGATCATACGCCGCTTGGCTCGAGTCATCAGATGAGGAGTAACAATGAAATGCCCACAAGCCTGTCAATTATATAATTCTTATGTAAGAATAAATGGATTTCAAACAAATACTTAAGGATAACAGAAATATATGCATACAAATTATAGCACAGTAACTGTTTTAAGTAAATTTGTTTTCCAATTATGACAACAAATTATTTAATAGTATAATGCCAATCTACAGTACTTGGTAATTCTTCAGTCTTAAGAGCTTACCCTTTCATAATCCTCAAGAGTGACGAACCTTTCCTTTTGAATACGTGTCATGTACAAGACATCAGTATCAGGAAGAGCTGCTTCCAAACTATTGAATTCCTCCTGATAAAAAAAATAGGCGTGTTTAAAAAAAGCAATGACATGACATGAAAATACAGAACATGACAGAAAATACAACAAAATTTAGGAGATGGAGAATTCAGTATTGACACTTTTAGTTGTCGGTGACGGATATTGCATCCATAAATAACTTTCGGATGTCCAGCGGTGACACCACCGCTTTTGTGTCCAAAATTAAAATATTTGTTAAAGGGTCTAATTTTTCCTGATCATTACGAGACGTGTTTTAAATGTGCTCCAATGTCTTCGCATTATCTGTGATGGCCCATGTGAGCCATTATATGGCATCACAGCACCACCTGCCATGCGATAGGCCCGTTGTTAACGTGTCGTCTCTCGTGACTGCTTGCGGCCTTCCCTCGCATCCAACATGTGTGCCTGTACAGTACCAGCAATTTTTCCTTGGCTATATTTGTTGCTGCCTTTATGCACCACATTTACTCCAAGAGGGAGGGAGGGAGGGAGAGGGAGATAAGGAAGGGAGGGAGGGAGGGAGGGAAATCAGGAAGAAAGGGAGGGAGGAAGATAAGAAAGGGAGGGAGGGAGGGAGGGAAGGAGGGGAAAGGACCATTAGATTTTTCTTAATATAGAACTTTAAAATACATACTGGAATATTATATACCAACAGAATAATAAATAAGGTTCAGGTAGATAGTTCCTTATTAATTAAAATGGAGGAGTTAGGGTTGGGTCTTTGCCCATTATGTTATAGATGGATGTCTAAAGTCAGTAGCTTTTCTTGAAGGGCTTCCAAATACTTATAAGCTTCCTTTGATCTTCAGGAGCTTCAGGTTGCATGCCAGCAACACAGGGAAGTTATCTTGAGATGATTTTGGGGCTTAGCATCCCTGAGGCCCGGTCCTCAACCAGGACTCCTTTTTGTTACACTCCCCTCCCCCCCCCCAGGAAGCAGCCCGTAGCAGCTGTCTACCTCCCAGGTACCTATTTATTGCTAGGTAACAGAAGCATCAGGGTGAAAGAAACATGTTGCCCATTTGTCTCTGCCTCCACCGGGAATCGAACCCGGAACCTCAGGACTACGAATCCGAAGCGCTGTCCACCCAGCTGTCAGGCGCCCTATATGCAACATATGCTATCTGGAACAGCACTCGAGTCTTGCAATAAGAGGTCATATGCTTCTTGATGCTACATTGAATACACACTAAGTCATTTCAAGTGCACTGAACATAAGACCTCGTACAGCTGGACTATTCTAACTTCCCAGATCATGGCAGGAGCACCAAGGAACTATCCACTGATAGTATTGCCCAAGAAAGTTGCCTTCTTTTCCTGAGAGGTCTGCTGGATAATATATTGTCTTAGAAAAAAATGAGATCTTGATATATATGGGAGAACACATGGACACAAAGAAATTAGGATATCCACGTGCTAGACCTGGCTCCACTATATAGATATCCTATGCAAATTTATCAGTGCATAAAAAGTGTTTCCAGTGTGGAAGTATAGAACATACTTCCATAAGTATGGAACTTATATTTAGGGAAGTGTAAGTTCTTGCAGCATATGATCACAATCAGCACATTAAAGGTACTGTCAGTTTATGCACTTTTACAGGAATTGCTTAAACATGACAGTACCATCCTAAAATTCACTAACATTGCTTGTACATATTAGATATACAGAATGTACACAGTCACATAAGCTATATGCAGTATTATATTTGACAAATATTGAACATATAAATGCTGTACAGCACTAAAGACATTTAAATATTGTACAATGTATGTATTTTTATGCGTATTATATTACAGTCAATAATATACTGTACATAATGTGTGGAAAGTATAATCTGTATGTGTGGAAAGTCATACATTATTGTACACTAATCAGTTCAGTAAATTGGTAATAGATAATCACAAACCTGGTGAATGCCTTGAGATGCTGCATACTGAGTGATGTAGTCGGGCATCCCAAGACCTGGAGGTGAAACGTAACGAAGCTGCACATTGTACAATGTCAAGAGTCGAGCCAGGGAGTGCACTGTTCGCCCATGCTTCAAATCGCCCACCTGAAATAAAATTGGTAAGCAAAATGTGTTTACACTGTATGTATAGGTAACTTCTTCAAAAGTCTTATCTTTCTTTCTTCAGGACTTAACATAATTTCTGCCCTTAAAATCACTCATTTGCTCCATTAGGTAGTGTTGCACTCTTCCCAAGACATTGTCAAATTCCAGCATGATCAGTCTTACCTTCTCTTTCCTAGTGCAGTAGGTATTGTTACAAACTGTTCCTACCATGTCATTAATGAGAAAACATTGAGAGGAAAATTGTCAACCCAGCCAAGAATAAATCAAAAGGTTCATTTAATTACAGTACAATATATTCATGTATATCCTCCCATAAGTACTTCATTTCAAACTGATTTCTAGGCATTCTAGCTAAGCGTTCTGCCTAATGTATTCCAAATTCCAACTGTTTAACTACTTTGACACTGAAAAAGTTCTTTCTAACATCCCTGTGGGTCATTTGGATACTACATTTCCACCTGTGTCCCCGTGTTTGCATACCACCTGTGTCCCCGTGTTTGCATACCACCTGTGTCCCCGTGTTTGCATACCACCTGTGTCCCCGTGTTTGCATACCACCTGTGTCCCCGTGTTTGCATACCACCTGTGTCCCCGTGTTTGCATACCACCTGTGTCCCCGTGTTTGCATACCACCTGTGTCCCCGTGTTTGCATACCACCTGTGTCCCCGTGTTTGCATACCACCTGTGTCCCCGTGTTTGCATACCACCTGTGTCCCCGTGTTTGCATACCACCTGTGTCCCCGTGTTTGCATACCACCTGTGTCCCCGTGTTTGCATACCACCTGTGTCCCCGTGTTTGCATACCACCTGTGTCCCCGTGTTTGCATACCACCTGTGCATGTTCTTATGTTTGCTAACTTTCCATATGCTGCTGATGTTGTTATCTCGTTCATATGAGCAGTATATATGACTGGCTTATGAATATGAGAGCAGATAATTACATTAGGGACCAAATGAGCAACACAGCTCAGAAATAATATTGATGTGATCTTGTGTTCATAATGTGTTCTTGTTAGAGGTAATTTAATAGTGTAGAAGATTTTAATTTCATATCCATAAAATAACCATTCTGCATGTCTTTAGATTCCACTGAAATTGGATAAGTAAGTTTCCATTGCACACAACTGTTCAATTTATCTCAAATATCTAGTCACAGTAATTATTTTGAGGTCAGACAATACTTGCACAAACCTTATCTCCAGGTGTAAGTAAAAAAAAATCTTACCATGGTGATAATGAGACCGTTGACAGTACCAATCTCTTCCCTAATGGCAAACACATCTAGTAATGCCTGAGTAGGATGCTCTCCAACACCATCACCAGCATTAATCACGGGACGACGACTGACAGCTGCTGCGCGCTGGAAAGTCATTATATAATAATTAGTTTCACATAAGCAATATATGCTTTACATTAAAATCTTAAAAGTACTATAATTAATTTAAATTCTTTAATTCATGTAACTAGCATCATAAGGTTTAGGGAGGAGTCTTCCTTGGTAATTCCCCAAGCTATCCAGCTGGTACGCTCCTAATCCAGGATACCATACCAGGCTCAAAACAAAGCTCCTAATCCAGGATACCATACCAGGCTCAAAACAAAGCTCCTAATCCAGGATACCATACCAGGCTCAAAAATTCAAGTTTCTACAAGTAGCCAGTATCACAATCTGCCCCATTCCCCTCAACAAAGGTAAGGGGAGTCTGGGGTTACTAGACAAATCACAGTAACCTGAAGGAAAACCCACCAGAGGGCACCTGGAAAGACACGGCAAAAAGCACCTGCATGGACAAAATTGGTGGCCCTGGTATGAACATGCACAGCACCGAAAAACTACTGCTAGTTAACACTAGCTTGCCACCAAGTAGATAGCAGCCTTGGCCAACCAAGACCCGACCAGCTGGCCCTCTCAATAATACGCCTGATGCTACTGAATTGACGGGCAAGGACTGAGCTTGAAGAGAATAAAGCTGGACTTCGAACTCTAGCACAGTGCAGGAGTCTTTGTGTTTATTTCTCAGGTTTCATATTTTAGCCTTCCTGATGCATGTGCCCAAACCTGCATTTTGCCAAGGTGGCATGTGTTTTGTTCTTTTCTCGAGTTACCCCTGCTTTCGGTCTTCTGAAAGCTTCTTTCAATCTACCGAGACAGTTTTGCAACCCACTATTGGGTGTTTACCTCCTTTTGAAAGGTCCTGTTCCAGGTACTGCACATGCTTTAGTTGCTCTGCAAGTCTGGTGGTTGGGGTATGCAGTAGTAAACTTTTTCAGGGTTGTATTGTGTGCGAGTGTTCCAGCCCTAGGTTCTTTTGCAGCTTCACCTTCCCTTTCCTTGGTTTTATAGGTCATGGGGTTGGTGTGGGTTTGGGCACCCTGCCAGACTACGAGCCATAGTTCGTAGTCCTTTTTGGGTTGACAGCTTTCTGGTTCCTTGTCAGCTGTTGAAGTTTTGTTCGAGGGCCCTAGAACATGGTTTGTCTTGTCTGTACCCTAGAACAGGTCTAGCCACTTCCTTCCATTATGTGAGTGCTCTTGGTTACTCGTTGGCCTTTGAGTACTTTAGTGGCTACCTGATTTTGTCTGAGTTTTTCTCATTAGAATTTGTGATACTTGTGTGCACTTCTACATTTCCCTGGCAGTACACCAATGTTTCTCCTGTAGGGCTGTTGCCACTGCCCTCTTCAGCCACTGGGATTTTATTCCACTGTCTCTATCCCACCTTCCTTTTCTGTGTGGTTCTTCTTCCCAGTTGCTTTGGCTTTTCACTAGGGACCTGATCCTTTAGGCTCATTCTCCTCTGGTCAGCTCATTCTTTTCTTGATCATTTTTGTTGTAGGATCGGGGAGCTTTATGATTTTGTCTGAAAGTGCTTTTTTTATTCTTTTCTGGTGGTTGTTTTTTGCGACTCCTGCTGTCACCTTTGTTTCTCGTTGAGTATTAGTTGCTTTCCAGAGAGGCTCTCTTGGTCTGATGCTTGCTTGCTCTAGCTGGGGGTTCCTCATGTTCTGTCTGGTGGTGGGGTTAGCCATTTCTCTAGGGGGTGGGGTGGGGTCACCCATTTGGTTCAGATGGTTGCCTTATTTGTATTTCTGGCATGCTTGAGCCCGGATGTCAAAGGTGGTTCGATGGGTGGTTGCCTTTAACCTACCTGTTGCTTGTTCCCAGGTCAACATCATCCAAAATTCAGCAGTGTTCTTTGCTTTCTTCTCTTCTATGTCTTGGGTGAAATTTAAGGGCTCGTGGACTCTGGCGTTCAGCTTGGTCCCTGTTATTATCTTGAGATGCTCATTCAAGTTACTTGTGTTACCCACTTCCTCCTACAGTGCAACCCTGTTTTTGTTATTGCCTATGGTGAGACAGCTCAGGGAGCCACCGAGGGGAAGCCCTCTCAGAAATCCAGTGTTTTAATGTAATGAAATAATTTTTTACTGGTGGGTCCCTTGGCGGCTTTCCATTCCTACCCTTTCCTGCTCCTGTAATATTCATGGGTTGTTTCATAGGCAGTTTGTGGAGGTAGCTGGCTAGTCGGTATCTTCAGGTGGCTGGGGTTGCTATCTGGTGGCAAGCATGTGTTAGTAATTATAATAATAATAATTTGCTTACTGCTAAGAAATGAGTTCATGTTTAAGGGTTGCCAATGTTGTCCATGCAGTGGCTTATTTTGTTGTGTTCTACCTTTCCTGTACATTTCCTTCAAATTAATGAACTGTGATCTAGTTCCCACAGACTCTAGTTTCTATTGAGGTGGACAGACCCTGGTACAGTACTGGTTTCTGGTAGGTGCTCGTGCATCTAAGAACTTGGTTTGGGTTTACCAAGTGGGTAGTTCGAGGAGCCATAAAGACACCATCAAAAATGGGCTATTCATTACATTCAATGCTTGGTTTTATTTTAACATTCATCCCTAAGCTCATGTTAGTATATATAATTTGTAAACATCATTGTCTGGAAAAAGGGTCCCGGTAGTACAGTTGGGTTTGTTCGTGACGCACAATCAAGAATTCCGGATTCGAATCTCAGGTGGGACAGAAATGGCTGGTAACATTTCCTTTTGCCTAATGCCTCCGTTCACCTAGCAGTGAGTAGGTACTCAGGAGTTGGTCAGCTTGGTGTGGGGTTGCATCCTGGGCAGGGTCAGTAATTCGGACTGGGGGGGAGGCTTAATATAAGTCTACCATGTATGAATACTCTTCCTGTACCCTGACAATGAATTACAGTATTATTATTACATCAATATACATTATTATTACCTTGCTTCTTAAGAATACACGCCACTGTCTAATAGTCTATGTTACCTTACAGTAATGTTTACCTTGCTTCTTAAGAATACACGCCACTGTCTAATAGTCTATGTTACCTTACAGTAATGTTTACCTTGCTTCTTAAGAATACACGCCACTGTCTAATAGTCTATGTTACCTTACAGTAATGTTTACCTTGCTTCTTAAGAATACACGCCACTGTCTAATAGTCTATGTTACCTTACAGTAATACACGCAATACATACAGCAACTGCTCCTGGTTCTGGGTGTCTGATCACAACCACATCGGCATACCCAGACATCATCATCACAGAATCTGATTGAAAAATAAAAATAAAATGCATGATCAAATTTTGTACATTTTAAAATATGATTAATGCAACTAAACTGTTGCATTAGAGTATCACAGGTAGTCTGACAAGTGAGTTAAACAACTGGTTCCTGGATGGTGGCACTCTTGCTAGAATCCTAGATAGCATTGCAGAGGATATAAGGAAAATCAAGGAGCAACTCTAGGCCTCATTCTCGGTGCTTCAAGGTGTGAAAAGGTCTCCCCCCCCCCCCAACATAGACATTACTGAGCAAATAAAAATTATTCTGCTAGACATTTGCATTACTGAACCAGCTAATAGTACCCTCCTTGGTGCCCCCCACTGGCTTGCAGGGAATCGAGGAGGTCCTGGATGCAAATATCACTGACCTAAGGAAGATACAGGACAGGACTGATAAAACTGATGTTCATGATGCTCTCCACCTCACAAGATGCCTATCTCTAAGTTGACTTACTTTCTGAGATGATCTCCAGTCCACAACAGCACTAAATTAAGCAAGTATGACACCCTTTTGAAGTCCATGCTAGAAAAAAGTCCTCAACCTCCAAGTGGATGATGCTTAAATGGAACATGCAACCCTTCCCATCATGGCCTCCCAGACTGCCCTATCAGCCTTTCTTTCCTCCTATGCATCCTATGCATCAAATGACCTTGCGAAAGGAAATGCTCCCAGAGCCTCTGGGTCATTTAGCAAGGATACATATTCCTGTCTTCACTGAATGTTCAAATCAATGGGATGCTCTTGCAGCCCCAGCATCCAAACCAGACCCAACAAAACACAGTCCAGCTGGGAAAGCCCCTTAGTGGTGGAGAAAATACCTGATGCCATTCTCTAGTATTACAATAAGATTAAGCTTGCATTAAAGTTGTGACCCCATGCAGGGGTCTTTCTTTTGGCAGTACCTATGCTTGAAACAGGCACCTGTCTAGAACCTAGACCCTCTGCATTGCAGTGGCCCCCTCCATCTTGATGCCTCAATACACACTGAATACAAGTGCAACAGGGTCATAGCTGACCAATACGGCTTTCATGAACTGCACTGTATAAGCTCCAAGGACTGACATGCAAGATACAACAAAGATAATGACATCATCAATAGCGGCCTTGTCTCGGCACAGTGCCCAGCAGAGAGGACCTCACATTCTAATGGCCCAAACCCCTGGTGACCCTGTGCGTTGCCTGATGGTATCACAATATACCTGTGGAAAAGAGGCAAACAACTGGTATGGGATTACATGTGTAGCCACTCTGGCTGACAGCTATATACCCATCGGTGCTGAACAGGCAAGTGGTGTGGCCAACCACAGGGAAGCAGTAAAATCAAATGAGTACAAGCAAGTGGAAGGTAGGAACACTTTTGTTCACACTTTTCGTTTGTTTTTGTTTTGAGACACTTGGCCTCTTGGGTAGGGAGTGCCTTGAGCTTTCTCAGAGAATTGGGTTCTAGACTCACTAACACTACCAGAGACACAAAGCTGCCAGTTTCCTGTTTTAGTGACTGAGTGTGGCGATCCAGAGGGGAAACACCAGGTGTGTCCTCAGTCCCTATCTGGATGCTGAGGAGCTCCAGGAGATCCACACACCTTTAATCTGTCATTGTATTCACCAATATGTAGCTTTTAACCTTAACATTTTATAAAATATAATAAATATTACATATATAGTATATACAGATTATAAAATATATAATAATATTTATTATATGACATTATATAACATCCCAACACCCACACAGATGTGAGAAGCAGAAGAGAATGAATTAGGGCTATTCACATATGCAAAAGAGCATTGAGAAATTAAAAGTATCAAAAGCCCCTGCCAGGTGTGAACAGAATTCAATTCAAAATTGTAAAGAAAATGGCCAGTGAATTATATATACCACTTACTGTACTGCTATTCAGAAAATCCCTAAATCGATGAAAAATTCTCCCTCGACTGCAAATACTATATGCAAGTGTCACCACTATCTTTAAGAAAAGCAGATGTTAAGCAGAAAACTATACACTAATCAGCCTAACCTTACACATCTGGAAGTTCATAAAGAGAATCCTAATGCAGGAAATCATTCACTATCCCACAGTACATGTGTTGTAAGAGCAACACATGATTTTGCAAAAAAAATAAATCCTTCCTAATTAACCTTGGGTAAATTAACTTATTGCAATCTGTTTCCTAAAAATCCATAATCCAGGGAGACATAATATATTTACTGCATATATCAAAAGTTGTAAGATATAATGGTATATCATAACACAATGGTACATCATAATATCCAATAACACAATATTGTCCTACCTTCAAGACTTTCACCCTTTTTGACTGAAGACGTGTTAGTGTCCATTGTTACTGTACGTCCACCAAGGCGCTGAATAGCTGCTTGGAAGCTACAGTGCGTTCGGGTTGACACCTCATAGAACATCAGTGCCAACAGCTTGCCCTAGTCAATAAATTATAAAATTAGAGCATAGAAAAGCTGGGTAACAAATTAAAAATCCTGTACAAGCTTAATGAAATTGATATTGTACTTTTAGCTATCTACATCCCTATCCACTAATATCTATTTTATATTAGATATGATATTTGTGTGATACTTCCCCGTATCAACCTACCCCCTGGCTTTGCGCTCTGGAGAGGCCACTCCAGATTGACAACCAGAGAGCAACTCCATAGTCTCCCGAGACTGATGGATGCCTACATTATATAACATTAAATGTAATGAAATGCCTCTTTCTGATTGAGCCCCAGTGACTCCCTGAAACTATTTCACCTAGGTACTTCTCACTACTGGGTCAGATCAATCATAGAAGTCCTGTTTGGCCTACTGGGGACCAAAGTCAGAATCTAGCCAACCCTCACAGAGGCACAAGAACCCGGGGATTTTTATGATCATCCACACTAGGAAAAGTAGCTAGAAAATAATGCCTCAAAACAGCTAAACTACTCTGAAAATGAGTCATTCAAAACTATTGGTTCACTCAAAATTAGCTCGGATTCCCTAATTCAAAATGGCAGGCACCAAGTGACCCAACACTCCCAGCTAGCAACCGGGAGTCCTGTCAGTCCTGTCAGTCCTGTCGCTGATGTTGATCTGTGTAGGTGTGCTTCATGGACTGCCTCATTACTGTAGGTTCCACTTCTTTCTTGGCTAAGTGCCGGTCATCCTTTCAAAGAGGATTAGTGCTTATAACTGAATTCACAGTCTTCGGTGATGCTTTATGTGAGAGAGCATGGAACTATCTCACTCCATAACTGTCAATTCTCACCTTTTCCTTCTTACCTAACTTATACTATTATTAGAAGAGACTTTCTAAATTGGCCGGGGAGGATTTACTAGGCGCAAATCCTTAACTGTAGCCTCTGTTTAACTCGACAGTAAAATGGGTACTTGGTTGTAACAACGATTCTTCGCGGCGGGGATCGTATTCCAGGGACCTGCCCAAAACGCTACGCGTACTAGTGGCTGTACAAGAATGTAACAACTCTTGTATATATCTCAAAAAAAAAAAAAAAAAAAAGTTTTCAATAGCAAGGATTTTGATCTGGGCTAAATATACAGGACCCCGAAGGTGAAAGCAAAATATGATATAAAGTAGAAATTTCCTCAGTCATAATATAAACACTGTAGTCTTTAGTTCTGTGATGATTAATGTTATGGCAAATCCCATTTTTCTTGTTTACTGCTATAATTTTCCAAAATATAACTATTTAACCCTAAAAGGCTCAGCTAATTCAAGTCCTACAATGTGGTGTGCATGACAAAATGTAGTTCACAAAACTAATATAAAAGAAACATTGCATTTGTAGAGTCAAGCACAGGAGGTAATTGCAGATAGTAACTGGAACTGTTTGAGGGTAATTAAGGCAGATATACTCACAGGTCTATGTTTATATACTATGTTTATATGCTTAATTTATTATTAATAAGCTAGCTTAACATGAAAATTAAAACATGTGGTCTCACCTCAAGTAACTTTTCCATACCAGTCTTAAGAGCATGGAATAGAAATTATATTTTAGTTGATACAAGTATAACATATTGATTCTAATTTGCTATTAAACCGAGTTGGTAACACTAAAATATATAAGCAGAGGATGCGATTCATCACTACTAATCAATAAAGACTTCTAAAAGGAACCAAAATTTTATCCTTTTATATAAATCATAAAGAGCTTAAAAATAAATTTCAGCCTTTACTTATTTTTTTACATAATCTTAGACACCCATACTGTCCCCTCACCCTCTCTCTTGCACCCTTGTGTCCCCGAGCACTTGAGATACAGTATACAGTATACATTATACAACCTTCAAAATGTGTTCCAGTGGTCGTTCTTTGTTGATGCACACACGGAATGTTTGGGCCAGGTTGAAGATATGGTTAAGCTGATCCTTACTCAAGCCTTGAACACTCAGAAAATGTTCTCCCTGGAGAAAAGCATTTACCTTAATAACTATGAGAACACCTTTTTCATGAAGTGGTGTTATGAAATTAAAGTTCATGTTTGTGACAATATTAAATTAATATCTTACTTAGCACAATAACAACAAAATTATATTTACTTGAAGTCCATGAGAAGTGACCCCTGGAAGGCCTGAGGGGATGGCTGGCAAGGGACGGACGGGCGAGGTGTCTCTTCCCTTGAGTCGAGATGGGGGCATCTCTTTCCTCTCTCCAAAATCTCCAACTCCTAACTCCATTAACATCTCACTGTACAGTTCTGTGGGTGATTAAACATCTTCAATTTGTCCATAAATGAAAAAGTCTGTGCAAATTATGCTTGTCTCAATTGATGGTTTATGCTCAATGTTTCATTTATTTTATGAACAAGGTAGCAGTCAGGCTATTTCTTCATAAAATAAAATGCTATACCCTGGGTGTAGTAAGCCAGGTCTCGCCCTAATTGGACCAGGATGGATCTCAGCTTAGCCAGGCCAGGGAGGCTCTTGGACTAGCCAGGCCAGGGAGAGTCTCAGCCTAGCCCTGACAGGAGAAGGCAGGTTTTGGCCTAGTCAGAACAGAATGTCTCAGCCTAGCTGGGACAGGGCATGTCTTGGCATAGCCAGAAAGGGGTAGGTAGACAGCCTTCATCAGTGTCCTGATGCAGGACAACCTGCAAATGTCCCATTATGCATCAAGCATAAGGGGGACATTTGAATGTGGTCCTGGCTGGTCATACTAATGCAAGGAAGGTACCGTACTGGAGAACTTTCAAACAAGCTTTGAATGATTGCCTGAAAGCACATTATACCAATTTCTGTAACTACTCATTATCCTTTCAAAATATTCATGTTTCTTCTGCTCTACTGAAAGATTAGTAGATCTTTATGTATCTACTAATGCTCTTTGGATGTTCTTGTCAACCAGAGGAGCTGGTGAGAAATGCTTCATTTAAAGTTATAAGGAAGACAAACCAGCACTGTACTCTATATAGAAACCTCGGAGTACAAAAAGAGCACAAGCATTAGTACTCACCTGAAGTTCGATGGATATTTTGTCCACCTTTCCAAGATGGAGAATTCAGCTGAGGAGTTGTTACCGTGTCCACTGGTGTCGGAATTTCTCCATTACTTGTAATTTTGTGGCCCCCATAACCTTAATAGGAAATGTATATGTGTATGTGATAAGAATGTATGGGATGTATGTGATAAATGTATAAGAAATTACTTAAGCACTTTTGTGTTAATCAGCACACCATCAGAGGTATGAACATTACAATTGTGTGGAGAGAGATATATAGGCAGGAAAGATACATGTGAGTTGAAAAACAATGGCTTTGTAATATTGGTTCCTGAACATAAGAACAAGAGGAAACTGCAGAAGACCTAGTGACCAAGACGTGTGTTCCAGGAAGTCACGTCCCCTAATGAGGTAACGATACTAATGATCTTACTAAAATCATTTGTAATTGATCAATTAAAATTGGATCTAAATTGTACAACCCATAAATAATGTTCATATTGTATGGCTTCATAAATTGTATTAAAGCAGCTTCAATAATATTTCTATTAAAATGATTTTATAATTTGTTATTGAAGAAGACCTCTCCCAATAAATTTGGTGAGGGTTTTCTGATGAATAAATACACCATTAGATAACTAGCCATTTTTTGTTTACAGAATAATCATGTTGCAAAATTCTAACTTTCAAATTTTTGCATGTTTGACCGTCATAGATTGTATTACAATCCTTACATGGCATTCTGTATGTTCCACAGAACTGTAATGTTCCTACTTCTGATAATGTGTTCATTAACATTAAAGTGCTTAAATAATTTCTTGTTTCATTTGCATTCATGGTTAAACACTGCCAGTATATTATAATATATATACAGTATATATATATTATATATATTAGAGGATATATACACACACACATACACAAATGCATATACATTTCATACACACAAATACTACTTTTGCTCTCTATCTCCTCCTCTCACTAGATGGGGTATCCAGGTCTCTCTCCCATTCCCTCTCTCCCAATCACCTCTCCCTCAACTCTTATCCCCCTATCCATCTCTCAACTCTCATCCCCCTTCCTCTCACTTTCAACACTCATCCCCTGTATCCCCTCTTCACTTTTCTTCCCTCTTTCCCAGTCTCCTCTTTCTCCTCAGAAAATGTAATATTATGTAGAGGTGAAAAACTGTTAAAACCCCTACAGAAAAGAAATTCTTGATTTCAGACTTTTATGAAAATCACTGGGGTTGCTATAGATGCTAATATTTCTTAAAGGGTGGCAGCCATGCATCCTGACTGCCCTATGACACTCCTTGCTCCCTCTTGTGTCATCTTGGGAAGTTGGGGTGAGGCTATCTTGAGGTTATCTTGAGATGATTTCGGGGCTTTTTAACGTCCCCGCGGCCCGGTCCTCGACCAGGCCTCCACCCCCAGGAAGCAGCTCGTGGCAGCTGACTAACACCCAGGTACCTATTTTACTGCTAGGTAACAGGGGCATAGGGTGAAAGAAACTCTGCCCATTGTTTCTCGCCGGTGCCTGGGATTGAACCCAGGACCAGAGGATCACAAGTCCCGCGTGCTGTCCACTCGGCCGACCGGCTCCCTGTCTAGCCCCAAGTGTTTGGCCTCCAACCTTCAATAGACAGACAAACATTGTTTTATACTTGTTTGTTGTTTTAGATTCAGCTACTTAGAACAAGAAGTTCCAAGTAGCACGGGCTATGATGAGCCCGAAGTGGACTTGTGTATAGCTTGATTATTCATAGTTAATACTAACTTGGAACAGAATGCTGAGAATGCGAGAGTGGAATGCTCGAGGGATGAGTACAGTGAGGGGCAGGGAAGACCGGACCTCCGGTCACAGACGAGGCCGAGGCAGCCGCAGGAGAAAGTGGCTGAGACTCCCGCACGTCTTCCCCATAGCCAGGAGGCAATAACACCTGCAACATTAATTATTATAACTAAATTTGCTTTTTCAATTGGCAATAAATTAATGGTATAACCATTTTGCAAAATGTAAGGTGTAAATTGGCATATGTTCCTCTAGTGGGTTTTTTACACGATAACTTTATCTCATACGAAGAATCCAAAAGTTGTCATTATTTTATAGCAATTTAGTAGCAAATTAATATTATTAAGATAAATATAATACAAAACTAAACTGTAACAAATAATTACACAATAAACCTACCTGCCCATCCACGTAGGCAACTTCTCCTCGAAGCACAACCCTTTGTACACGTCCGGTAACTTTCATGCCTGCAAAAGGCGTCCACTGAGCCTTGCTGAATGGAGGAGCCTCTGGAATAGTCCACTGAGCATCTAAGTCAACTTCTATATAAGTCCTGGGTTGGCGGGGCAGGTGAAAGATTCTCCGTGGATTGTGGTGTAACTTATTTATCAGATCCTAGAATGGAGGATAAGTTTTTTTTTTTAAGAGATCAATATGCAGACACTGAGGGGAAAACCAGCCAAAGTGCTTAACGTTAGCTGTTGTTTACCTTATTAATTATTATAACACTCTTATACAGATTTTGTTTCTCAGTACAAGCACAAGCAGTACTCAGTAGTGTAGCATTGCTACACTAATTTAATAATCAAACCAGTTTGGAGATGTCTCAATAAAACATATTTGCCAGTGTGCATATATATGCCAACTAATACATAACCTCATCATACAGTAAGCAATTAAAAACTATATCAGAGAGGTCCATTGAGTCTTTGTTAACTCCACTACACAGGGCTGCCTTAACAGTATTGTAGGCCCTAGGCCCAATGTAGTGGGACCACAACCCAGATGATGGGCTCTACCCATCCACTAAAGTGCAGGATTACCATCAGATAGCTACACATTATTATAAATGTAATTGAAAATGGATTTGAATCCCAGGCCTTTCCAGGGACTCACAAGTCAAGCCTGGCCTTGGGCCTGGCTTGGAGAGTAGAAGAACTCCCAGAACCCCATTAACCAGGTATCAACGAGGTATCAACCAGGAGAGGTTCAGTAATTATCTTCTCTGCCAAGAGATCTTTCATGAACAATGTGGCAACATGGGCTCTCTAGAATCGTGGTGCCCCTGAGCCACGATCCTGCCCAGTGTGCCCATGTGTTAAAACAGCACTGCCATTGCATCCATATAGATGTGTTATAACCATATTTGCATCACATGAATAAATACTCGGAGATAACTAGAATAAAGATATGAATTAGCACCAATCAGAAAAATCACATATAAATCAATCAATAGAAACCATCCTTTTGTGAAAGAGGGAAAATTCCTACACCATGTTACTCACCTCCATTGATAACCTTCCCTGAGTAACTGCTGTCAGAAGAAGTGGCAGCATGGTCTCTAAACCAGGAAAACCGGGATGTGATTTTGTTCCAGTTTTTTCCTCTAAAGTGTGTGGGGCTGCAAGAACAACAAAATATGATATGAAAACAAATTTATGTGAAGCATATTAAAAATTTAGTTACATTACATTCAAAGCAGCTAAAAATTAAGATTATATTTCTGTGTGAAGCTTGCACAGTACCAGTTATAAAGACACTAGAAGTGGTACCCCTTACAAACACACTAGCCACTCGTGGTCGAGTGGACTGCTTGAAGGGGAGGAGGGAAGGAGGGAGGGAAATTAATAATTTCCGAGTACTAAATGACTTGGCAAACTATAACCCAAATACAAGGGGTAAATGAATGAAATATCAGCAAAAATCGGTATCATTGCCTGTAATCTTTCCTAACTAAGGAATGCTACCGAATCTTATAACTGTTAACACCAGGCAACAATGTCTCAGACAAGCAATGATAACTAATGGTAACTTTTGATTGCTTTCCCCACTCCACAATAATGTACATGTGCTTGTAAGACAGTCCAAAATTCTGTCGTTACCCAAGAAAACACATGTCTATCTCGATAATACAGACGCCTCATAAAACGGAGGCACCACTTTTGCAAGTTTATATTTATAATGAGATGAGAACTCTAGTAGTAAGGAACACTGCAGTAGGTCTACTGGTCAATACAAGACGGATCCTATTTAGATCAAACCATTTCCATTGATGTATCTATCCTTAATATGTTCAATTCTAAACTAAATGGTTAACCTCAATAATGCTAACTGATAATTGATTCTGTTTGTTCACAATTCTACTACATAACTAATATTTTCTAAATATCCTTTTTTAAATTAGAATTGATATAAAATATAGAGATTCAAAACAACACCTGTCATCAGACCATGCTGCAATATAGAGGATGATGTTCTTCATGCCTCAACCAAAAATAGGAAAAATACAAGGGAAGTGAAATTTGTATATATATAAGTAATCAGGAAATGTTAAGAAGACAAAAACAATCTTACCCTGTTGTTGTCCTTGCAGCTCATCTGAGCTGTCTGATTAGCATGAAACAAATTAAACATTCATGTTTAAAATACCAACACAAAGATTTATTTGGATTTGAGGAAAACATTTTTATACAAGTAAAACTATTGAGCCTATTTCTGGATAAAATTTAACTACATAACCTCTATAGAATTTATATTTTTGTATAATGTGAGAATTGGAGGTTATATGAAATTCTATAAATATTTAACAAATAATTACAGAAGCAAATAAAGGTGTCCCAAAAACTTCTATTTACACTATTTATTTACTTTAGAAAATATTGAAAAAATTCAAATATTATTGACTATGAACAAATCCTCAGGTTCATGGCCAATATGAACTTAAACCCGTGTTACAATAGTATCAGCATGTTATTATTTCCAACTTTGTAAGATGTAATTCATTGTCTTGGTAAACGAATACAATAATGAGACATGTATAACAACTTGAGGCTTACCATGATCTGTAGCAAAACAGTCGATAACATCCAAATTATCCCAAAGGGCCTGCTGGTCTTCTTTGGAGACGAGACTTGGCCGTACATCTCCCTTTAATCCTAGGTGTTCTAGGTCATCCGATGTGAGGAAGAGGTGATGAGGACACACCTCGCACGTCACAGTCATTCCCTGTTGATGATGTTACTTTTATTATGCAAATGTCATAGCAATTAAAGTTGCATGAACATATTTGCTCAATATACCAACCAACATATGGTATATATAGTGGTAAAAACCCTCAGAATTACCTTGTCCTTAGCAGAACGAATAAGAAGAATTTCTTCTCTGAGTGCAACGTGACACACATGAATAGGGCGAGCAGCGAGGTGAGCCATCATGAGAGCAGCGGCTGTAGTCCGACCTTCAGCATGGACGCACACTGGCACACTCGACGGCCACGACTCTAAATGCTAGAGAGAAAAACTGAAGTAAGCTGGAAAACTAGACAAGTTTCAATCACATCACAGCTTACTGAGGGAGGTATCCTGGGTCCCCATACCAAGCATATTTCACAATACCAGAATTTTATAAAAAGTCTACCTGAAGTGACCAAGATGGGGACAGGAAACTGTATTTTAAACTGTAACACTGCCATTGTATTTATAGCTTTGGCAGATAAGAGATTCCATGGGATTATCATCCTCAGGTTGAAAAAATGCTTCTCCCTGCCTCTCCCACCCCACATAACACCCTCAAAATCCCCAAATAAGGATAATGTGCAGAGTTTCAAATGCATGTATTTACTATCATTAAATATAACTAATATAAAATATTAAATATAAATGGAGGACCAGGTTACATTTTCCTTATACGAAACAAAAACAAATTCTATTACTGAAATGTGGGGTCAACCCCTGTGGCTCCCTGTGGCTCCCTGTGGCTCCCTGATCCTCTTCCTCCCTCCTCCCTCCCTCCCTATAGGGTCGTTGAGTTAGTGTCTACAAAAATAAACCCTCGAGTATCAACACTCGGTTACTACTTGTCAGAAAGCCACTCAGGTGCTGGAATCAAGTTAGAAAACTCCAGGAGCCAGATCTATCAAGACACTCTTCTAACAAAAAGGGAAATACTTTGATGGAAGACGTGTTCGGCTTGTGTGTGTTCCTACCAGACTCATTCTGGATCATCCCCAACATAATTTGGTGTGGTTCAAAGTAAAGATACAGTATCCTTTGCTCTTAAATCTTCATGTATTTGCCTTCTACACTGTTTCCCAGAACATCCTAATAGTGCCATTTTTGTCTTCAAATAATTTGCTGCTCTCTGCAATTTTAAAAACCATACTGTTAAATACCAGCTGAATTAAATATTCCATCGTTCAAACAACTAGAGTACTGTAGTGCTAATTAAATAAAACATTTCAACATTCAAAGTGGTACTATAGTATCATATGACAAACTCACGGATGCATTGGAAGGAAAACATAATGTAGATGTAGTATACACGGACTCTGCAAAAGCATTTGATAAATGCTTGATAAATGCTATCACTGGAGTGATAGCCGACAAAACAAGGTCAATAGGAATAACAAGTAAAAAAGGGCGATCGATATTAAATTTTTTGTCAAACAGAATGTAAAGAGCAACAGTCAATCAAATAAAGTCGAGTCCAAGCACAGTGAAACGCTCTGTACCTCAGGGCACCTATCTTTCCACCACTGCTTTTTCATATTTTCATATCAGATATAGATAAAAACACAAGTCACAGCTTCATGTCATTTTTTGTAGATGACATAAAAATCAGTACAAAAATTACTTCTGTAGAAGACACAAACACTGCAAGCTGATATCAATAAGTTTTCGATTAGGCAGCAAAAATTACAGTAACATGATTTTTAACAGAGATAAATTCCATGTAACTTAGGCATGGTAAAAATGCAGACCCTTAAACAAAATACAGGGTAGAAAAACTACAATCAAATCTGCCCATAGTAGGAAAGCAGCATGTAAAGGATCTGGTAAAAAAGATGTCTGATGACCTAATGCTTAGGAAGCATAACCAAGCAAATATAGCATCAGCCAGAAAAATGACAGGCTAGAGTATGAGAACCTTTAAATCCAAGGATTCCATCAAAATGCTCATACTATTCAAATTACTTGTGTTGTCCCGTCTTGAGTTCTGCTCGATACTCACTTCCCTCTTAAGAGCAGGAGAGATGCTAAAATAGAGAAAATACAGAGAACATATACGGCACGCATAAGATATAATAAAGCACCTAAACTATTGTGATCATCTCAAATGTGATCTCTAGAATGGAAGTGAGAGCAGAATCAAATAACATATACATGGAAAATACTGGAGGACCAGGTCCCAAATTGGCATAGTAAAAATAACAACATACTGGAGTGAACGTTATGGAAGGAAATGTAGAATAGAGGCAGTGAAGAGTAAAAAGTGCCATAGGCCCAATCAGAGAACACTATATGAACATTAGAGGGCCCACAATTGATCAATATCCTCCCAGCAAGTATAAGAAATATTGATGGAACAAAAGTGAGTCTTAAAAAAAAATTGTACAGTTTTCTACAAGAAGTGCTGGACTAACCAGGCTGTAGTGGATATGTAGGCCTACAAGCCATTCCAGGCAACAGCCTGTTGGACCAAGCTCTCAAGTCAAGCCTGGCCTCAGCCTGGGCTTGAGAAGTAAAACAACTCCCAGAACCCTATCCATGTACAATCCAGCACAGAGTGAATACAAAAGTGAAATATCCATACTGGTAGTACAGTATTAGATAATAAACAACTCCTCTAAACCCAATTCCAGAGGGAATTCTAATGCAATCTTCACTCTTGTTAGCAGTTACAACATTAATTCATTACAACTATTGTAATCTTTTCATTTCAAATGAGAAGAACTGCATGTGAAAAAATGATCCTATTATACTAAAATTATTAACACTTTTCCACGCCATATTGATAATTCACTTGTATGTTTTACTTGCCTTTAACCATGTTGTTGTATCATCCAGCTTTAGACTTGTGAAAGTTTCATTGAGGTACATCTTGAGTGCTGCTGCACGAGGCGCCAACTCTGCCACAGTGGAATGATTGTCACACGATGCCCCCACAAAGATGGCATAGTCACATCTGGCACTTCTGCTTGCAAGCTAAGAAAAAAGTACAAATTACTCCTTGTTCTTCAGTCACAAAATGTTAAACTAAAATCTTCAATATATGTGCACAAAGTGTAATACACAATTAAGATAGGTCACAAAGAAACAACAATTCTATGTAAAATGCCAGACTTTAGTCAAATTTTGTCAACAAACATAATCAGAACCGGCAGTGTATTGCTGGAGTGAAGGATGGGGAATAGTGGAGAGGGGGAGATGCAGGTTGTGTTTACAGATAGTGGTGACTGAAAATCCGGCGAGACTGTTCAATACCACACTATACATCATGGATATAGCCTACCTGGTGGACTTGCCCCCTAGAACCCAGAAGGGAGGCTACAGACTGAGTGCATCACCACAGAGAAAGCAAGTAAGGCCAATTGCTAAAGCCTCAACTGGTTTAGCAACCACAGATGAGGTTTAGGCCACCAGTAAACTGTCTTAATACAAATGGATTTTAAGACCTGCACGAGAAAAATTAAAACACCATGGAAGCTGTAGCTATTTCTCAACCATCAGGATTGACGTAGGAACAGTAAGATGAGCAGCAGTGCTCTAGTGGGACAAAAATTCCCTTCCAAGACCAAAGGGGCAAGACATTTCTGAAGGAAACATACAAACCTATAATGTCTATAGTCATTTACTCGAACAAGACTTGTATGTTCAAAAACCCCTTCTGTCGACCTCTTTTCACATTCATGAGGTACAGTAACTTATAAGCTTCTCCAAAGGGTGCCAGATTAACCACTATGATTCCTACACAAGACTGTGCAGCAGTCCTTCAGTCTGGTTGACCAGGTCTTCAACCAGGAGGTCTTGTCAGGAGGTCTTGGCTGCATGACATTGATCACAGCCAAACAAACCTTATAAACCTGCTCACATTTCTGGAAATGGTAACCAGCTATCCAGACAAAAGACGCCCAGTTCATTCAGTATACGTGAACTTCGCTAACCCTTTTGATAAAGTTACCACATGATAGTCTGGCAAAGAAATTACAAGCACAATGTATAAACGGTAGGATGCTAGAATGGATAAAACAATGTTTAAAACAAAGAAATCAAAGGGTCGTCCTAAATGGAAATTAACCTGACTGAAGAAATGTGTAGTGAGGTTACTGCAAGGTTCCATTTTGGGACCAACCCTTTTTGTGATATACAACAGTGACATAGATGAGAATATTACAAACTACATCATCAAATTTGCAGATGACACTAAGATTTATGATAAAGTAAGAAGTGTCAATGATATTGAGGCCCTACATGAACTTCTGCAAGTGGTCAGAAGACTGGCAAATGCTTTTTAATATCAAAATTGAAAGATCTTGCATGTGGGGCATAATAATGCCCAACACGACTACCAAATTAACAACATTGTCTTACAGCAGATTGAAGAAAAAAACGTTGGGGTCAGAATTCACCAATCACTGAAAGGTGCACAACAAGTAGGTGCTACAGTAAACAAAAAATCCTACGAATAGTTAAACGAACATTTGACTTCAAGGAAAAGAACGTATTACTCTCCATATTATACAAGGTATTACTCTCCATATTATACAACTGAATAAATCACTGGTGTGATCCATCTGTATTATTGTATCCAAGCATAGAGACCTTATTTTCAGAAAGTCGTTTCAACTTAGGAAACGTTCAATGCTGAGCGACAAAACTCATTCTTGAACTAAGTCGACTCTCATACCAGGCACAGTTGAGAGTTACAGGGCTAACACCATGGCAAGCCAGACATGACAGATCTAATCTCATTGAAACTTTTAAAATACTGAACAATTTGGAGGCAATTGATCCAGACCACATTTCAAAATGTCAGATATAATACAAACAAGGAGTAATGGCTTCAAGGTCAACAAGCCACGATGCAGGACAGAACACAATGTCTTTTACACCAATAGGGCTATAAACCCATGGAACTGCCTATCTATCAATGCTATTAGAGATTTAACTCTTTACACACAAAACACTTCTGTGCAGAATAATGCAACTTTTGTAAGTCATTCGTACCTCCTTGGTTAGTGTGAAGGCAGCCAAATCTGTCACAGGAGGTTGTGTGTTCGGCATTGCACAGATGAGGGTGACTCCTCCAGCCAGAGCAGCAGCGGTGCATGATGCCCAGTCCTCCTTGTGAGTACCACCTGTTAGCACAACAACGGTTACTTGTACAATAAAATAAGTTCCATCAAATTACTTGGTAAAGGATTCTAAATAAAAAGCTCCTTTTTCAGGGTACATCAGTGGCTCCCTAAAGCTTATGCACTGGTATTCCTGGGCCAATACTATCTCATCAGTTGTCTATGGACTGATTGATTTATATACTGTATATACAAGAAGGTACACAGGGTTGTGAGAGTACATAATATTGTTCTTACATTCCTGCAAAGCCACTAACATGCATAGTATTTCAGACAGATCCTTAAGTTAATAAAGGTAAGATTATTAATAGGTACATTGTAGCAAAATTTGCATTTAGCATAATAACTACAATATAAATTGATGGAAGTAATTACACTGGTGAAGTTGCATATCATACTAAAATTGGGGGAGTATGTAGCACACAATACAGTGTGAATTTGAAGTACCTGTACAAGGTATGAACCTATGAGGTTGAAATTAGGTACTTTTTGGCTTTACTTTTGAGTAAGCATAGGTGGGGACAATTTTTTAATTCATCTTATGGCCTATTGAAATCAGAGACCGGAATATGGCCGATCCCGTCTTAGAGGTTGAGCTGTGAGGGTCACAAGACACTACAAGTTAAGGGAAAACCCACCAAAAAGTGAGTCTTTGTGAATATTCTATTCATAATATACAATGCAGATTTATATTACATTCACAGTTATAGTAAATAACTTTGCTCATCATCATATACTAGTATAAGAGGAAAAAATAATTGGGAAAATAGTAGGTTTAGGTGGAGGCCTCACAAACAAGGAAAACATCAACATTTATTACCCTAAAAAAAAAAAAAAAATCAGTGTTGATGACAAGACCACACACTAGAATGTGAAGGGACGACGACGTTTCAGGACAGACCAAAACCTCGTCGTCCCTTCACATTCTAGTGTGTGGTCTTGTCATCATACTTTAGCCACGTTATTGTGACTCATCGCCTGCAAATCAGTGTTAAACATTACATAATTACCTGGCTCTCTGACATGCACATGAACATCGATGAGTCCCGGTAACTTGACAATTCTGCGAGACGTAACACAATCGACATGAGTCTTCAGGTCGGGGGCTCCCCCAATCAGACGGAGAGCCTATAAATATTAACAACTTTTAATGCTTAAATAGACTCGAGATAAACTCTCCATATTCAGAGAGAACATTTGCCAAGGCAGACAGAAAAGTGGCATACTGTATATGAAAGTAAAATACCATTATGCCTCTCCCCTATCATTACTGTTCAAACAATAACTGTTTCTAATAATTAGGTCTGATTTGAGAAAAGTCCTGAACATCAAAAATGCTTGAAAGCATTAGTATAACAAAAATAATATATTTAGATCCCATATGTGTACTGTATATTTAAAGCACTGCAAAATGTCCACTAGATTATGTGTTGTAATAATTGCCAGAATCAGACTGGGCTACCATTACCTATAGCAAGAATCTGCAGTTAACAAGCCTCCCCAATTCTGACTCTGTATGTAAAACTGTAAAAAGCATTTAATTTAAGATAATATAACAGTTAATGTATAGCGAGTACATTTTTGCAGTATATTTATACGTCTAGATTTAATTACATTCAAAAGTAAATCAAAGTTTATTAAGGTCCCGATAGTACAGTCAGGTTCATTCTTGACTCACAACCGAGAATCCTGGGTTCGAATCCCGGGTGGGACAGACATGTTTGAGCATGGTTTCCTATCGCCTAATGCACCTGTTCACCTAGCAGTAAGTAGGTACTCAGGAGTTAGTCAGCTTGTTGTGGGGTTGCATCCCAGGCGAGGTCAGTAGTTCAACATTGGGGGGTAACCTAGAGATAAGCCTATCTTATATATATTAAGGTTCCTGGTAATACAGCTGGGCTCATTTAAGTCTCTCAATCAGGAATTCTGGGGTCAAATTCCAAGTGAGACAGAAATAGTTGGGTGCATTTCCTGTCACTTAATGCGCCAGTTCACCGAGCAGTAAATAGGTTCCCAGGAGTTAGTCAGCTTGTCGAGGGGTTGCATACTTGGGAGGGATAGCAAATCAACCTAGGAGGGATCTCAGTATAAGCCTAATATGTATATATACACTGGCTGCCTGTCCTCAGACACAATGAATTATTATTTCTATTATACATATATATTCAGGCAGCCTGTCTCCAGCAAAATGAATTATAATATTTTTTGGTAAACATGGGTTTAATAAATCAGATATTACTACTATATACAGTACATAAATAATCATATATACAGTAATTGCATATACAGTACAATAAATAATAAATAATACAGCACTGCGTAGCTTAAGAGGATTGCAGACATAACTAACATGAACTTACTTGGGGAAATATATTATAACAACAACATTAACAATAATAATAATAATTAATAATAAGAATAATGCACAAAGAAATCACATTAATGTGATGTATCAATGAGGAAATCGGTAGAAGCCATGATGAGGAGTCAAACCTTCACACTGGGTACCCCCAAGCATACGCCCAAAACTACTCAGCCATGGCATGCCCAAAACCAACGTAAGCTATACCTATACAACGCCTATACCACAGCTAGAGTGCATGCAGGCAATGTGTGTGAAAGGATTAGTGCGAGGCAAGGGTGCGAGGATTACATGATATGTAATGTTGAAGACATTAATATTAACTCTGGTTGAGCCACAGGACTGGGAACAACAAGTGATACCCATAACTGCCCACATGTATCTATATCACCATCCACAACTGCCCACCCATGCCCATGGCTGCCCCACACTCACCCACGACTGCCCACAGTCACCCACGACTGCCCACACTCACCCACGACTGCCCACATGCTTCTCCTAGGAAGTGATGTGGTGGAGGCTGACTCCATACACAGTTTCAAATGTAGATATGATAGAGCCCAGTAGGCTCAGGAAACTGTACACCAGTTGATTGACAGTTGAGAGGCGGGACCAAAGAGCCAAAGCTCAACCCCCCCACAAGCACAATTAGGTAAGTACATACTCACCCACGACTGCCCACATTCTCACCCACGACTGCCCACACTCACCCCCTGACTGCCCACACTCACCCACGACTGCCCACACTCACCCATGATTGGAGTCTTCTTGATACTGTACCAAGGTATTCTGAAGCTCACACCATGATGAAACATATCACGTGATCAATGTGTGGTGTAATCAAATACGTCAGTGATAACCAGAGCTGATTGCCAGAATCCTGCTATCTCTCACGTGCATACTCACACACACAGACTCAACTCATACCCACTCGTTCAAACTCACTCACACACTCAATCTCTCACATATGCCCAATCTCCCTCACAGACATCCCTCTCATGCACATACTCAATCTCTCACATATGCCCAATCTCCCTCACATACATCCCTCTCACATATGCCCCAATCTTACTCCCATACATCTCTCTCACATATGCCCCAATCTCACTCACTTACACTCTCTCACATTTGCCCAATCTCACTCACATACACACTCTCTCTCTCTCTCTCTCTCTCTCTCTCTCTCTCTCTCTCTCTCTCACACACACATACATTCTCTCTCACATATATTCTTTCTCTCTCACATTCTCTCTCTTTCTCTCTCTCTCTCACACACACACACACACTCTTCTTATAATGTTGGGGAATATGCTGCATTTGCAGTTGCCTTTTATCAACATGCTGTGAGCTAAAATTCAGGCATTGGGGCTTTGGAGGTTTAAAGGGATCTTGGCATCACTGTATTTGGTCATTATCCCTGGGGGCCTCATCCTGCCTGTGTTACTTTAGGCCATTTCTCTCAACCTGTTTCACCTTCGCCATAGAACCTGCCATCTCTCCTCCTCGCTGGTATGTTCCTTGAGTTTCTTCTCCATGGTTAATTAGCTTCAGGGAGTCACAAGGGGTTCTACCAGAAAACCAGCATTGAATGTAATGAAACGTCTCTTCTTGGATGAGCCCCAATGGTTTCCCGACACCCACCCTACCATGTCATTGTGGTTGGTTTTCCGTCTGTCCCAGAACTGGCTTGGGAGGAAATCGAGGAGCTCTGGAACTCCAGGCCACATGGATTAGGGGTTGCTGGTGCTAACGAGCTAGAGCTACTTTTGAATGTGTCAATCGTTTCTTGACATACTCTAGGGAGTTAGTTTGGCAAGTTTTGAGGCTTCAGGTCTGTTGAACCCAGCAATGATTTAAAGTGGTGTACTGACTTGCTGGATGCTTTCCCAGTGAGGTGGTAGAGTGTCATTTGCTCCCTGTGCCTCTGTGAGGGAAGGCTCGGTAGGCCAAACAGAACTCCATGACCGACGTGACCTAGTAGTTGAGAGCCATATCAGCGAGATAGCTTCATGGAGCCACCGGGGCTCATCCAGAAAGTAGTGTTTTTATTACAATCAACACTGTTTTTTCTTTTAGATTTGGCATAGGAATTACAAATTTGTCAATTTTAGGAAGTTATAATCACTCTACTAACTGTTAATTACCTTTTAGTACACTTGCACAGGTACTGTAATATATAAAATGAAAACAAAAGTAGATATCGGTTTGAATTGTGGAGTAACCCTCGACAAAGAAAGTAGCCACTGATTCACTTAAAACAAACATACTAAAATTGACATCTCTACAATGGATAAAGAATCAGACTTACTTCTACCAGGAGTTTAGCACACTTAACATCAGTGACAAGAGGGACGGAGAAGTCAACAGCCATGCGGCGGGTGCGATAACCCTGAGTCATGAAGGAGGACACCCGTCGAGCACCCCCTCCTCGCATAGGCAGGTTAATTACCAGATCAAACTCCTGGTACACAAAATAAAAGATTTGTTAATTCAATATTGTAAAGTCATTGCATAAAAAGTGGCTTCAGCTGCTTTACAAAAATATCAATGTTTTACTTGAAAGGAAAAAGTTTTATATGATCTTTCCAAATTTTCCTCCTAGAAAAGCTAGACAACGGTCAGTAAACGTTTAGCAAGATCATCTTGAATGTGAAACCAAGAAAGCATAATGGAAGTACATATACCCGTATGCTGTAGATTAGTCCCTGCAGAGTCAGCATGAAAATGAAAACTCATGACATTAAGAATAATAAGCAGCAAATCATAAACCAGAATACACGTGTTCCTATCAGGTACCAAATCCATATTCTTACAAATACATAATTTTTCAGTCACCCATTATGGATATAGTGTATAAAATAGTCTCTCATATATCCTACAGTATATACTTGATGAAAGACTTTAGCTGTAGTGTTTAGTATTAGTAGCACTCTCACAAACTGTTTGTATCTTAATCACCATACACCACCCCTCACCATACACCATCCCTCACCATACACCACACCATACACCACCCCTCATTATACTAACTTATGGGAGGGAGGGGGGGGTAATAAATAGGCATAAAGTGAAATAAAACTCTTTACCCTTGAAAACTTCCCCAGCCAGAGTCTACCAAGATATAGTTTATGTAAATCTGCTTGACAAGCATATTAGGAAAGAAAACTAACGAAACATCTCAATGGTTTTGATATTATATCTATGATCCATTACTACCAACCACAGGAATAGAATCAATAAACATAAGATTAAATGACCTTAGATTTCTGAGTTAAATGGTAACAAAATATCTTGAAAATTTCAAAATAAGGATGTAATATGTGACCTTTTACCTAACAACAGCAAAATCATGGTTGCAGTGGTGGTGGTAATGGTGGTAATATGGCCATTAATTGCAAATGCCATGGTTTAATTAGGTTTCGATCTTGCCAGTTGGTATTGTAGAATAGTATAGGTCTTTAGGTCAAAATATGAGAATTTAGTACAGTATCATTTATAATTATGCTCATATCAGCAACCAATATCAATGCTAAAATTATGCACACAAGAAACTAACCAAGAGAAATTGATCTATAAACAAATACACATTTTTACATAATCATTTAACTGTTTAACACATCACTGAAGAAATTAAGAGGAGCATAAATAATTAAGGTCTGTATTCTAAAGTTACCCAAATGAATTAAAGAATTTACAAGAACAATTTACAATTTTACAAAAACAAGAACAATTTACAAGAATGTAATTACTATGCTATGTATCCTCACAATCCCAATGTACCTTCTTGTATATATATAAATAAATAAATAAAAATAAATAAATACTGTAAATATATAACAAAGGCTGAATGGAATATTCAAGAAACATACTTTCCTGGCAAGGTAATCAGCCATGGAAGAGAGCTGTCCCTTGGTGGCTGTTTCTCCAAAGTTTTCATAGGCCCATTCTACTGGCTCCACCTGCAAGAAACAAAATAATAATATAATAAGAATGCATTAGCGGGAAATCATTGGAACACACAAATTTGTGCATAGCCAATTTAAGCTTTCACTGTATGGGAAAAATTGGGGGTGTATCCCAAAGTTTTTCCTAACATAGCCAATTCTCCAATCCACTCCAAATAATTAAAAAAATACAGTATAGTATATGTAAACATTTTTTTTTTAGACACAGTACCCCTATGACTTCTCAACCACGACTATACCCTCATAAATCCTTACAGTCATATAAAGGAATTTTGGTTTATAAGAAAAAGTACATAGTGAAGATGAGGGGACATGGGGAAAATGAGGGGAAGAGAGGAACATGGGAGAGATGAGGGGGGAGGGACAGGGGAAAGATGATAGGAGAGGGGGGGGGGGTCTGACTAGGCAACAAGCCAGACAAGCCAAATGATTTAGTTGGGCCTCAATGGACCACAAATTTTACTTCTAAACAACCCCAAAAGAAGTGTGTTGTCCCCTGAAGTTGCAGCTGCTGGGTTTGCTCAATGTCCAGTTAAAGGAAAATTGATAATATATTGGTCCCCATGCACGTAAAACACATTGGCGGCCAAGCCCCCAAGTCGCATTTCACTTGTGCACTATCACAGTTGAGAGGCGGGACCAAGGAGCCAGAATTCAACCCCCACAAGTACAACTAGGTGAGTACAGTAGGCAGGAGAGAGGAGCAGAATCCACCTAAACTGAGGGAAACATACAAGAGTCCCCCTCACAACATCAAGGCAGCACCCTCAAAGGAATGTAATTATATTAAGTTATCATAATTCATATTATTTTACAATAATACTTCATCTTTTATTCTGTCTTCAACAACGTATGTAATTGAAATATTTATGAATACCAGAACAAAATCTTTCCACATTTATTAAATAAACAAATTTTTTCCTATAATTTACAGATAAGGTTATATCTAATCCCATTTTACTGTGATTAATGGTTACCTAATCACTTGTGACGTCACCATCTATTATTCACTTTGGCCTGATAGCAGAGGAATCTGCTGATCGAGTTATCTTATCTACCTCCGATAGCAACAGATATTTTACTGTATTTACCATACTCCACTTATTATTACTACCATTGGGTATCTAAGGTACCAAATGCTAAATCTCTTTCAACTTTTCCAGTAAACAGTAGTTGATGCAAAAGAAAATGTTAAAGGTTTCCAAAATTTGGCTTTATGCAGCCTCTCACCAGTGACAATCACCCTGGCGACAAGAGATAAGGCAAGGTAAAGCTGGGTGATCCCTGCCTTCCACTACACCAAGACAGTCCTCTTCTCTCTAGTGCCACACCAACTACTCACTTATATGGTGCTCCTCAAGAGTCTCCCCGACGGAAAATTTTCCAAGACGGCAATATCCAAGGGATGAATTACCGGTATATTTGACGATAACATCCCCCTACCCCAAAACAAAGATAGGGGGTTGTTAAAATTTGTGTGGAAGAAATCATCTGCTTCTCTGTTGTTTAAGGTTAGTGTAACTCTTCCTGTCTTTATACGAATGAGACTCTAATGGACTTAAACAGAGGGAAGTTTCATAACAAGGTAAAAATATAACTTCTTGGGTTTCACCCCTCAATAATCTGCCAGTGACTTAGCCTTTGTGATCTTACAATGCCCAAGATTTTGTTCAATGCATATTAAAGCTGAACTGAACCTGACAACCTGAGCTTGGAGACTCAAACAAAACTCATTATGTAGTGGGGATTTTAAGAGGGAGAGAGAAAAAAAATTAATGCATAAATGTATGGGATAAACCAAATTGGTTATTGGGATTTATTTCTAGAAGCATTAGCAATAAGACATCTAATGTTATTCTTCAGCTTTATCTTGCTTTTGTTAGGCCCAATTTAGTTTGTGGTTTCAGTTCTGGCCTCTGTACTATAGAATGGGTACAAATTCACTTGAATGCATACAGACAAGGATGGAAAAAGTTAATTCCAGGAATTAGAAGCCTATCTTATGAGGGGATTAAAATAAAATTAACTTACTTTCTATAGAAAGAATAAGGTGACATGATATATAATAAAGTGTGTGTGGAACAATGGTTTGCTCAAATATACTTGTGTCACTAATATGCACACCATATTATATTCTTAGAACAATAAAACATACTTCTTTGCTGTTATTACACTTATATACACTTTATATATAACTACGGTATCTACACTTTTATGCATCACTGATAACAACTAAGTATGGTAGTTCTGGTGGGTGTAATAATCTTGTAACCAGTGATCAGAGTTCACCCTAGCCCCCCACATATTTTGCAAGAAGTTGTAACAGTTAGCATTGAATATGTTATATTTTCTTCATATTTTTAATGTTTTAACCATGCTCTTTTCAAGGGAAATGATGCAATGGACTGTAAATAATATTATTTGCATCACAAAGTATAAAACACAGGCGCATACTGATATATTTGTGTAACTAATAGGCACAGATATTCTTTACAGTATTCTTTAAACAACAAAACACTGTTTTTGCTGTTATTACACTATATACACACATTATATAACTGACTATCTACTTTTTATGCACCATTATGAACTTCTAAGCAGTTCTGGTGGGTGTAATAATCTGGTAACCTGCAATCAGAGTTTGTCCTAAGCTCACATACAATACTGTATTCTGCAAAAATCTGTAACTGCATGCATTGAATATATTATATTTTCTTCATATTTTTAAAGTTTTTACCGTGATTTTTAAGCAAAATGATGCATTAGCCAGTCAATAATGTTATGTATATTTGTATCACAGAATGTGTAGAACATAGTAACATTAATATATCTGTGTGTGTACCTAATACAGTATGTGCCCAATATTGTATTTTTTTTTAAATAGAGCATACTACTATTGCTGTTATTACATTATACATACCAGTAACTATTTTTATGCACCATAAGAACCACTAAGCCGTTCTGGAGGGTGTGGTAATTTTGTAATCCATGCACAGCATAGCACCACAGGCTAGTCAGTTTCTGACAGCACCCTGACACAGCAAAATGCCTCCCAATATACACTGCACATTGCTAACTCTAGCCACAACACAGTTATTATTATTATCAGAATCCTGGTCACTAAATATTAAATAATTTTCAACAAGTTTATTTTCTAAAGGAATATGAAGTACCATTTTCAAGACATGAAGGTGCACCAGACCATGGAGTGTGTATTGTGGTTGTCTGCCTCATACCGTTAACATCATAACCAGCATTGTGTTCACCGATATATGAACATTGTACATAGATTTGATCAGAGTCAGGATCTTCTATGACACTATTATCATTAAATAATTGCAGTTACTTGTTTATTTCATCATTATTAAATGATGCTTTGGGCACAAACTTCATGGCAGTGCAGTACACGTAGTTCATGACTAATTAGCGAGAACATAACCAAGCAGTGTCGTGCAGTGGAGAGGTTAATATTAACAAGAATGGTGGAAACAATAAGATGCTGCTAAGTACCATTAAGAAACGTTATTTTTTTTATTATGGGGGTGAGTCGTTAAGGATTGTTACCTGCAGGGTTGGTAAAATCCAAAGGTTTTTATAAAACCCAGGTTGGGTTTTTATCTGTTTAATTAACAGATAAATAATGCAAGTTTAAATTTAAATAGAAATAATTAAGTTGATCCAATACAAAGCCATCAAAATTATTTAAATTAAAAGACCTTGGCGAGTAAGTGGGTAGCTACTGTACCACGCCAACCCTGGTGTTAAGTTGATGACCAAACTACACATCAGAAAATGGAGAAACGATGACGATTCAATTCGTCTTTGACCGGTACCAAGGTTTATGATAGTTAATGGTGTTTATAAAGTGTTAAACTATTTACAGATAGTTTATAGTTTAACTATCTATAGATAATAGTTGAATGGTGTTAAGTCATTCAGTGGTTAAGAAATGTTCTTGGCTCATAAGGTTAAAGATACATACCAATAAATTCCAACAGATCTTACCCTCTTTCCTCATATTCTCACTTTTACTTCTGCTTCTCTACATCCTATTCTCCATCCATCCCTGTCTCTTGCTCTCTCATTCATCCTCCATTTATTCAGTGTACAGGGTCTCCATCAAACCAAACACAGAGCAGGACTACCCTGACCTGGAGTAGTGGCACTGATAAAACATGCCTATTATCAAAGTTATGATAACCTAAATAGAAAAAGGCTGTCAACACAACAACACACAACTCTTCATAGCCCTCATTTCCTACTTTCACTCCATCCCAAATACAACAATATAATTGTATTTTGCCTAAAATGCTACACATTTTACAGGGAACACAAATGCATTATCATCATTACAGTGCATTGGCACATACAGTGGTCTTCATCCTCCACTCACAACCAAAAAACCCAGGTTTAATTCCCAGGCAGGAGAGAAACAGCTGGCAAAATTTCTTTTCTGATGATGCGGATGTTCACTTAGCAATAAAATTGGTACCAAGGAGTTAGGCAATTGCTCTGGCTAGCATACCAGGAAAGGTCCATAGTTGGCTTTGGGGGACCTCAATAAGCCTAAATACAGGCTTCATGTCCATGATACAGTAATTGGAATTATATACAATCTTGTAAAGCCAAGATTGTAATTACAATCTTGTAATTACAATCAATCAATGCAATTACAATTACAATTACTAAAGCCACTAGTACGCGCAGCGTTTCGGGCAGTGATACCCGAATGATCTAGATAAAATAATTCCTTGTGAATATTTGCTAAGTGATGGAATGCAGAATGTGAAACTAGGCCATATTCATCTTACAAATTAATGAAAAGACGGTAAAGAACTCGCACAGAGATCTATGGTGTTGGAACATAAAGAGATGTTCCTATGCTATTCTGGTAAACTTAATAATTGCATTTAAATTCATTGATGAAGAAATGATAAAGAAATTGTTCACAATATATGCGAGACCTGAATTAGAACAATCAGCAGTTATATTATGTCATTAACTCAAAGCATATCAATAAACTGGAAAAAGCACAAAGACAAAACAAAATGGTTTTGAACCTAAAACACCAAGTTATGGCACAAATAGTGAACAGAAAGAAGAGAGGAAATATTGATCTGAACAAGATAGTTATCCTGCTTGTAAAAGTTGGCCTATTTTAACTACAGCTATTTGTAATTTGTCGCACAAGTAAATATCTCCCACACTCCTTACATCACCAACCCTCTGACCCAACCCCACTAAAAGGGTAAACACGATCTGGTCTTGTTCCAATCGTGGGCGTTTGTGGGTCACTGAGGGCATGTGAGAGTTGCAACTAGTAACTGTCATTTTTCCAGCAAGATTACTCCAATAAACACTTCCTGACACTCACACCCACCTCCGGTCCCAACACACAACATCCCCTCCTGGCACACACCCACTTCCAACACATGACACCCACAACCCCTCCCGGAACCCACAACCCCTTCCAGCCCCTGCAACCCCTCCCAGCACCCACAACCCCTCCCAGCCTACGGGCTCACCATAGCCCGTGCTACATGGACACTTCGTTCCGAGTAGCTAAATCTGAAACAACAACATACTCCCGGCACCCGCGAGTACTCCGGCACTCGCGACCACTCCCGGAACCCGTGACCACTCCCAGCACCCGCGACCACTCCCACTCTCACAAGGAGGAATGGTTTCAAGCTCAACAAGCCACAATGCATGACTGAAAATAGGAGATACCATTTCACCCATAGGGTTAAAATTATTTCAACCTGAAGTTGTAAATGCCAAAATTCAGTTAAATTTTAAAATCCAGCTGGACAAAATTATCAGCACAAAAGGATGGACCTTTGACAAGCCACTAGCTTCCTGTCTTCATCGAGCCCACTAGAGTGTTAGTGGCCTTCGGGTAAATTCAGGTAAATACAGTATGTTAAACATATACGGTATATGAATGAGTTTGGATGAACATAAATAGAAGCTGCTTCATATGGGCCAATAGGCATTTTGAATTAACATAAGAATTAAAATGCAGAAAGTAATAAAGATAATGATGGATGAAGTTCTGCCAGTTTTACCAAAGGAAAATTACTGATGTTAGTGAATAGCTTTCTATTGCAGCAGATTATAAAATATCATAGAATGTAGTTAGTATTATCAGCATAGTATTAACTAGTACTGTACCTGCATTCTGCATGCAGTCACAGCCTTGCTCCTATGCCAGGTAAGTCCACTACGGGCTCACCATAGCCTGTGCTACTTGGAACTTTTTGTTCCAAGTAGCTGAATCTAAAACAACCACCACCTGCATGCAGCAAGGCAGAGAGCTGATAACAACTTGAACTCAAAGATAACAGCTGATATAGCTGAAGTCGATTCACAGATTTGCACATGACAGGTGACATGAAAGTTAAATTTAATTAGATGTACAGTACAATATTGCCTAATATTCTCGAGTTGCTTGTGTCAGAGATCTAAGGGTGGTTCTGAATAGAAAACTGTTGCCTGTGGACCACATAAAGAACATTGTGTGAGGAGCATATGCTACGCTTTCCAATTTCAGAATTAATTTTAAGTACTGTACAGTACATGGATGGCAAAATATTGAAGAAATTGTTCAGGACCTTTCTGAAACCAAGGTTGGAATATGCGGAGGTTATATGGTGCCTATATCTCAAGAAACACATCAATAAACTGGAAAAGGTGCAAAGACAAAATCAAAAGGCTCCCAGAACTGAAAAAAAGAGCTACAAGGTGAGATTAGAGGCATTATATATATCAGAGCTAGAAGATAGAAGAAAAAGAGATGATATGATATCTTACTATTTTGTACTTAGTTATCAACAAAACTGACAAAGAAAAGTTTTGAAAACAACAACCTCCAGAACAAGAGGGCACAGGTTCAAATTAAGGAAACAAACCTGCTGAAAAATATTTTAAAGTTAATTTTGGCAAACAGACTGGTAGACAATTGGAACAATTTAAGTAAGAAGGTGATGGAGGCCAAAACTGTCAGCAGCTTCAAAATTTCCTGTTTCCTTCTAAATAACATGCTCTTATCCAAATTAGGATAGCACCCCCCAATACCATGAGCCTCTACCTTTCTAATCAGTCTTGAGTGAAGCACAGTATCAAAGGCTTTGCTAAAGTCAAGGTACACAATGTCACAATCCTTTCCACTATCATCTCCCTCCAATATGCCAGAAAAGAATGAAAGCAAATTTCTCAAACATGAGGGTCCCTTAGTAAGACCAAGTTGTAAATCCTTCCTTAATCTATGACTTTCAAAGACCATATCAACAGCTTCCATAATTATCAATTCAAACAATTTTCCTACAACAGATGTTAAGCTATTTGGCCAACACAGAAGTTTAACAAATGACCTATACCTTATCTTCATGATCAGTTACACATTTGCAATCTCTATGATTCCAGTACTCCGTTCAACTTTAATGGTTTATTAAAAATAAAGGAGAAGGGTTCATCTTAATATTCTGTAAGGACCATAGCAAATACTTTGTTCCTTGGGGGAATGGATAGGTCAGTTACTTTACCTCTTTATGCATTCTATGCATTCCTGGGGAATGCATAGATTAGTTACTCGATCTCTTTGTCCTGGGGAAGGGATAGGTCAGTTACTTGACCTATATAATTTTTCAATGAACCAGCCTTCTCCCTAATCTTTGTCCGATATATTTCGAAGAACCCTTAAGGATTTATTATTGCCTGTCATGCTATCTGCACTTGATAATAAAGAAGTAAAAACAAAACTAAATTAACTGTTCTTGTTTTTTTGATAAATTGTTGTTTTAGATAAACCTCCAAATTTATAATTTCCATACTGTATAACCTATGTCCAGTAAGGATTTTGTCCCATGGTTATCCAATTTTAGTCATTATTATTCAACCTAATCAATTTATATGGTATATTATACTTTTGAGCTTCAATTAAAGCTTTTAAATTATAATTTGCATATATTATACTGTACATCTCAGACAGTAATGAGGATGCTTGACAACCGAGATGACACATAATCAAGGAGAATGTATCGTCAAAGTCATTGGGAGCCTGGGGTGTCTGTGGTGTTTGTCAGTCACTGGGAGCCCGGGGTGTCTGTGGTGTTTGTCAGTCACTGGGAGCCCGGGGTGTCCGTGGTTCTTGTCAGTCACTGGGAGACCGGGGTGTCTGTGGTGTTTGTCAGTCACTGGGAGCCCGGGGTGTCTGTGGTGCTTGTCAGTCACTGGGAGCCCGGGGTGTCCGTGGTTCTTGTCAGTCACTGGGAGACCGGGGTGTCTGTGGTGTTTGTCAGTCACTGGGAGCCCGGGGAGTCTGTGGTGTTTGTCAGTCACTGGGAGCCCGGGGTGTCCGTGGTGCTTGTCAGTCACTGGGAGCCCAGGATGTCCGTGGTGCTTGTCAGTCACTGGGAGCCCGGGGTGTCCGTGGTGCTTGTCAGTCACTGGGGGCCCGGGGTGTCCGTGGTGCTTGTCAGTCACTGGGGGCCCGGGGTGTCCGTGGTGGGGGTCAGTCACTTTTAATGCAAAGGGAGTGAATCAATCTGGGGTTGACCAGTTTATCCCCAATATAATAATAATAACAACACCACAGCATTCTTTAATTAATGACCGTGCTAGGACGTTTGAAAAGATTCCTATGGTAAATGCCAGAATATTGTCCCCGTCATATGACAGAGCCGATCCCTACTTTACCTCAGGCAGCAACCCAACGAGATAGCTCAGGAAGCACCTGTGTGATAGAAAACTAGAGCAAAGTAGATAACGGGTGAAATTGCTGCTCAAAAACAATCTGTATGATGAGTCAGTCACATGAGTCAAGGGGAGCCGGTCAGCTGAGCGGACAGCACGCTGGACTTGTGATCCTGTGGTCCTGGGTTCGATCCCGGGCGCCGGCGAGAAACAATAGGCAGAGTTTCTTTCACCCTATGCCCCTGTTACCTAGCAGTAAAATAGGTACCTGGGTGTTAGTCAGCTGTCACGGGCTGCTTCCTGGGGGTGGAGGCCTGGTTGAAGACCGGGCCGCGGGGACACTAAAGCCCCGAAATCATCTCAAGATAACCTCAAGATAACCACCAAGTTGTCTGACGTGTCTAGCTAGGGAATTTTCACCATCTTCCAATTTAGGCTTTGTCTACATTGGTAGAATTAAATATTAGTCCTCCCATCATTCTCCTAATTGGGATGTTATTTAAATAATCCTCCCCATCTTTATTTGACATCAGAAGCTCCTGGTGTTCACAGTTGCTTTCATTCTATGTTATTAAATTTGCTTCCTTTCAAAATACTTTAAACAAAATTATTAGTTTTCTATAATTATTATTGACTGGATTTTGCTGGCAATGCTGAGCATATGCCAAGCGATAAGTATAAACTTACAAGTCTTGCGTATATTAATATTCTCTAATCAGTCAACATTTTGCTCAATATAGATTACTTTGTTCTGATATAGTATCACTGCCATATCAGGTGCTCAAGATACAGAAAGATATAAAAGTATTGTTTATGGTTCTCGAGTGCTCATTTCAGTTGCTTTGGTCGTGTGGAACAATTCACATACTAAAGACAACTAAAAAAATTTCACCTAGTTGATACATTGCATATATCAGCTACATTTATAAACTCATCATTTACAACCAAGTAAGACTTTTACAAATTTGTCTACAGTGTAAACCAGTATGCCTTAGTCACCTGCATATTATATGATGTATTATGTCATATATACACAAGCCCTGCCATGGGCAAAAATTTCCAAAAGGCCCTAAATATTACTTATGATGTCTATATGAGAGCAAAACACACAAGACCTGTCAATCAGTTTACAATCAGGTCCCCAATTGCTGCTGGGTGAAGAGAGATAAACAATTAGAGATTGGTGACAAGTTAATCCTTGTTGGCCAATGCTCAAACCTCGGTGAGCATTGCTCAATAGTTGCAGGGCGAGTGTGCCGCCATTGTGCCACAGGAACCCCTCTGGGAAAGGAGAGAAACTGTCAGCAATCCTTAGCAGTTCACTCATATTCACCTGGCAGTTCTGCAACTGGAGACCTGGATGTAATGACCTAAGTAATTACCTAAGTGTAGTTACAGGATGAAAGCTATGCTCGTGGTAAGACGATTGACATTTTCCAGTAAAAACTGGTAAGGTTAGGTTTAACCACTGTGATGCACCGAGTTTATTGTGAAATTTCCCCTGTGCGCATGAAATCAAGTGTTCCCCCCAAAATTATTTTTTCTTCATAAAATGATACAATTCCCTTCCCTGAACATGTCTATGTAAAAATAAATACCAAATTCCACTTACTTTGGCTGTGGGGATGTGGACAAGGTGCGCTGTGACATTATCAGAGGCTGGTTGCCTGTGCGTGTCACGCAAAGACACGGTCGAGTGGGCCATTCAAACACCGGGTGTTGCCACAAATATATTTTCAATTATTTGTTCTATATATTTCCAATGCAGTTTTAGTTGTTTTCTTTACTGTATATGATGCATATTTGTGTCTTTTACAATATGTATACAGTAGAACATTCATAATATTCCATGGAACTGTGATACATGTATCAGTAATGTGTCCACAATAAATGTTTATTGTCGCAATATTACTTGTTAAAAATTCACTAAAATTACAATATGTACAGTTTCACACACTATTTACACAGTAACACACTGTATTACACACTCAGTACTTCAGAAGTGAATAATAATCAATGAAGTAGTCCATGGTACACAGCGCGACTTCGCTCTCGTCGCACCAGGTACAGATAGATTTTCGCTTCCTGTTTCTTTCGTTCTGTGTGCTTGCAAATAACGCACTCATGTACTCCCTTGGCTTCGGTACCTGTAGGTGGTATGTAGCCAAGTTTGTAAAGCTTAAGGTAGTCTTGAAAAGATTGTAGGAAAAGATCAATTTGTAAGGTAGTCTTGAAAAGATCGCTTTGTAAGGTCCCACGCAGAAAGAGATTCATCCAGCCTCGACGAGTGTTCTTTAGTCTGAAAGAGATTCAGCCAGTCTCAAAGAGTGTCCGTCAGTCAAGAAGAGATTCAGCTATTCTTGAAAATAGGTGAAATAGCTTCACCAATATTATGACCCTTATGTTCTTCAAACAATAAGATTGAATTTCATCGGCAGAGCGCGATCTTTCAACACTGCGTCAGACAGGTGTTTGGGAGCCGGAGGCGCGTGCACCGCCCATGGTTGCTCACTCAGTACTAACCCAGCCAGCAGCCCTAGGGCATTCTGGGAATTTTTTCCAAGATAGCTGCCTCTCACTGGAGGTCCTAAGAGTACATTTCGTACACAACCAACCGCGCACACATTTAGAATGGTTATGAAAAAATCAAAAAGAGTTTTCTTGGTTGGCGCAGTTTCCCACCGACCAAGAATACTCGGTTGGCGCAGTTCAATGGTTAAGATAAGTCAAGCAACAGAGAGCTTTAATCATGCTAAAAGGAATGAGATAGGATACATCTGCTGCTGCATTTACTTACAAAAGAAAAAATGACTTTAGTACCAGCTACTATATTACTGATACCAATACAGTACCAGTATAGTGCTACAAATATAGGGCAGTGTTGCTGATATATTTGATACATCTCCACTCTCGATCGAAGAAAATAAGAACATTGGTGAGTATGCCAAAGATGTACATCTCAAGGAAGGAAAACAGGAGGAGGAAGGTTAGAACAGGATGTAGGATGGAGATAATTACAGATTTAATTAGAGTACCAATACATTAGGAATGCTAATTGCAAACCCAAAATTCACCATTTACTATCCAAGATAAAAATGTCCTCACTATGGTAGAATTACAAAGACCATCACTGATGGTTAACTCTGTGTCCTTGCAGGTATAGGGGCTTCAACCGTCATCTGCCAGGAAAAATATACTAAGAATGGGGAACGGCTGCCGTAAGGGTGAACGTCATTCCTCTATCGACAGCAGTAATGTCATTCACATCAAGGTAAGTTTCCATTCATTATCATGCAATTTGTTTACAAAACAGATCATTTCCAATGAAAAAGTTCGCCCATTCATATGTTGAAGTAAAAATATCAGCAAATTATAAATAAAACTCTACAGACAGTTCCAAAATAATTTTGACGTCACAGTTATCATGGTAAACATAGTGGACGTCTTCCTACATGTTAGTTTAAACAGAAAACAAAGATGAAACAACATTCAATTCCTAACTGGCAAAAGACAGTAACTGTGAGGCTGCTGCTGCATGAACACAGTACAAAAGACAGTAATTGTGAGGCTGCTGCTGCATGAACACAGTACAAAAGACAGTAATTGTGAGGCTGCTGCTGCATGAACACAGTACAAAAGACAGTAATTGTGAGGCTGCTGCTGCATGAACACAGTACTGTACTGTATTACGTGACCATCCAGAAAACGGTGCACGATTACTTCTCCAGAGCAAGAGCCACAGAGAAGAAATAAGAAAACGTTGTGGCAGTGGCCAATAACAAATGCTTCGATGCAAAGTAAGGTGAATTTATCAAACAAAGAGCATTATAAATTACTTTAGATATTGAGTGAGGATTGAGGTTTGAGATACATGTTTTTGAGATAGAACTGATAATCAGCCATGGTTTGCTTAAATGTAATTGGTAAAAGCAGTGTTCTTTTTTAATTAAAAATTACAACTGCAAGTCTCAGAGTGAATGGAGATTAGAAGAGAATGGGTTTGGGAAGCTAGAAATTTATGGAATAGAAGGAACGTTTAATTTTAATCGCAAAATGTGATGGACTATATATAATTGAGATAAGATAAAATCACCAGGGCAATAGGCCGTACAAAAACTGTACTGGTGATTGAAAAAGATTTTAGCAGACTTAAATGCTCAAGAAACTATCTGTTAAAGATGAATTCAAACACTTTTTTATGTAAAGGGAATAGAGAGAGAACATAATCAGAATGGTCATCTTTCTTTTGTTTAAGTCGAACTAGATAATATTTCCATGACAAGAAGAAAATTTGTATAAGAGACTAAGAGACTTGTTAATGGCTACATCAGTGGCATTAACAAATATTGCTATGTCTGCACACTTCCCTTAACCAATTAGTATGCAGTGATCAGCTACTAGTGATCAGCAATAAGTAACTGATAGATATGTCAATCCAAAGTTCCTCTGCAAGTTCCAAAGGAACTAGCAGAGGAACTAGCTAGTTCCACAGGAACTAGCAGAGGAACTATGCCTACTGCTGAAAGTGTTTTTTCAGAAAATTCTCTGTACCAAGGAATAGTTCCTCTAGACTGGAAATATGCAAATGTTACCCCTATTTTCAACAGAGGCAGAAAAAGCTCAGCAGAAAACTACTGTCCGATCAGCTTGACATCACACACACCTGCAAGCTCATGAAGAGAATCCTAAGGGAAGGAATTATTCACCATCTCACAGTAAACACTTTTAAAATCAATGCAACATGGTTTGCTAAAAATAGATCCTGCCTTACAAACCTGCTCACATTTTTTGAAACAGTAACCAGCTACTCAGACAAGGACTTCCAGTGAATGTAGTATACATGGATTTTGCTAAAGCTTTTGATAAGCTACCACATAAGGACTACCAAGGAAATTACAGGCACATAGAATAAATGGTAGAATACTAGAATGGATAAAACAATGGTTAAAACAAAGAAAGCAGTTGTGCTAACTGGGAATGAATCAGACTAGGAGAAATGTGCTAAGTGGGGTGCCACAGGGGCCCATTTTGGGGCCAACACTTTTTTTTATCATATACATCAATGACATAGATGAGAATACAGGTATTACAAACCACATCAAATTTGTAGACGACACTAAGATCTATGGTAAAGTGGGAAATGAAAATGATATTGAAGCCTTACAAAGAGATCCACATGAACTCCACAAATGGTCAGAAGACTGCCAAATGCTTTTTAATATAACAAAAATGCAAGACTTTGCATGTGAGGGCATAACAACCCATGCCACAACTACCAAATTATTACCATTACCTTACCTTACCATTGATGAAGAAAAGGACCTTGGAGTCAAAATCCACTATTCACTGAAAGTTGCACAACAGATGGGAGCAGCAGTAAAAAGGAAACCAACCAAACTCTAGGAATAATCAAGCATACCTGTGACTTTAAAGAAAAAAAGGTAGCGATTTTTTTTTTTTTTTTTTTTTTTTTTTTTTTTGAGATATATACAAGAGTTGTTACATTCTTGTATAGCCACTAGTACGCAGTAGCGTTTCGGGCAGGTCCCTGGAATACGATCCCCTGCCGCGAAGAATCGTTTTTTCATCCAAGTACACATTTTACTGTTGCGTTAAACAGAGGCTACAGTTAAGGAATTGCGCCCAGTAAATCCTCCCCGGCCAGGATACGAACCCATGACATAGCGCTCGCGGAACGCCAGGCGAGTGTCTTACCACTACACCACTGGAGACTGCAATTGTACTGCGGAGTGCGGAGATTCAACTGTATAAATCTCTGGTGTGTTCCCACTTGGATTATTGTAACCAAACATGGAGACCTCATCTTCAGAAGGACATAGCTACTTTGGATTGTTGGCTTTGTCAGAGGAAAATGCAGCTATAATCACTAAGGCAGCTACAATCTCATCAATAGGTAAAAGACTAACAGAAGATTTTAGATATGTTTAGCAGTAACTTAAGTCATTTATTTGGTAGACATTCTACTGATCATTCTCTATATTATATTGCAGCTGTTTCTTTAGGATCCTCTAATCATAGCCCCATCTTTGTATCTTGTTCCTTAGGACTACCATTCCTCCAAGTCTCTAAACCTACCTACCCACCAACTTGCCACCTTTGCTTTGGTGTAAACGAAGATTCAGAATTACCTTGATTTTCCACGGAGTGACTATTGTGCCTCTTTGTAAAGCATCCATATGTTATGAACAAGTTACTGTAATTGTTATTGATGGAATGGAAACTTTCATCTCATTCCACCATCTCCAATTCCTAATCTATAGTTTGATTGGCCTTGCTTCAAAGTATAGTACAGTACTGTGATTCAGAAGCAGAATAGCACCTTAATTTTTTGACAGCTGTCTGCTGCAGGCAATAATTATCTGTACTGAATATTTCTTCAAGGAACCTTGCCGAGACTGTCTTTTGCATCACTAAATACGACTTAAATGAAGTGTGGCAATTTTTCATCTTCAAACTCCTGAGAGCTACCACAGCTTTTTATTTGGAGATGATGACAGAAGAGTTTCTGATTGAAAATAATCAAAGATGTCAAATAAGTAAACGGGATTCTGAAAATAGCAGACAGCACATAAATTTACTAAATGAACAAATCCACAAGGGCCTTAATGAGAGTTTCAACCTATGCGCTTGATGTGGGATGTTTATTTGTTCATTTGATATATCGCATTATTGTAATTTCTGTGTGTGATTTACTAAATGTTATAACATAATTTAAGCAAAAGACTATTGCCTCAAGCATGTTGATCAAATATTTGAGAGGCGACTGACAGGTATATTATGGCAGAGAGCTGATATATATGAGGATGCCAAAATGAAGAGGAACTAAGGAATTATGCAAATCATGACGGTTTCTACAGGAAATTGTTGGAGAGGTGATGGAAGAAGGTGAGACAAATTCATTGGTAGTACAGTGGGAGAAAAGGCAGAATGAACTCAACTTACTGGTTATGGAAAAGATGCGCGAAGATTTCCAAAACCGACCCGACAACTTTCTTCTAAACCTGCTTGTTGTGTCATTACAGTTCTACAAAAACTTTAGCAAGTATGTATTTAACAACATTGTCAAATTTAACTTGGCAAAAAATAATATAAATACTGTATCTTATATAAGCTCATAGTGATTAAATTATAATATTGTTTGTTTATTTAATAATTAATTACTGTACATATGAATGTAATGTCACTAATATGAAGTAGATAAAATAAATGAGGTAACACCTACACATTTTTTCCACTAATACTTTCTACAAATGACAGAGAGAAAGCAGACATAAGCAATCACATACGTGACCGGGAACTAGCCCTCGACCGCAAGCTGTTACCGTCCAAGAGAAAGATCATCTATCTTGGAGGGTTTGAAGAGATCTCTGGTACTCATGTTCTCTTCCAACCCACCAATGAACTATACATGGAGCTCCCCACCCCTCTGCAGGTACAGTACCACTCACTCACTTTATATACAGTAAATCCAGAAAAATGTATTCAAGTTGAAATTTCAACAATTTTGCCTGCAGTATATTTAAAGCTTTAGTTAAAAATTCCATTCGCCTGGGCTCTAGGAGATTCAAACTGTGGACCTGCTGTGAGGTAGGTCCACTTTAACCCCCCACACATAAGGTGGAAACTTAGTACCCAGATGAGCCAAAGAGACGTTAGAAAGATTTTTTTCAGTGTCAGAGTAGTTAATAAATGGAATGCATTAGGCAGTGATGTGGTGGAGGCTGACTCCATACACAGTTTCAAATGTAGATATGATAGAGCCCAGTAGGCTCAGGAATCTGTACACCAGTTGATTGACAGTTGAGAGGAGGGACCAAAGAGCCAAAGCTCAACCCCCACAAGCACAATTAGGTGAGTACATGCGAGGCCAAAACTCTATCGACTGAGTTGATGACGTGGGTGTGGATCACTAATTCCGCTGAGCTTCAATGGTAGCCAGGGAAAGTCGAAAAATCCAGTTTAGCAGCAGGATGCTGCTTCTGGAAACTTTCCTTATTAAGACTACTCAATAGCTCAATAGCAATAGGTATCCAAAGGATACCTGATCAACCAGGCTATGACTCATATGTCAGGCTGCGAGCAGCCGCGTCCAACAGCCTGGTTGATCAGTCCGGCAACCAGGAGGCCTGGTCGACGACCGGGCCACGGGGACGCTAAGCCCCGGAAGCACCTCAAGGTAACCTCAAGGTAGCTCGGTCGTTAAAGCTTCGGCCTCACACGCGTGGGGTCCATGTTTCGAGTCTCCTAGAGCCCAGGTGAATGGAATCTTCAGTTCAAAATTTTATTGTGTATAAAAAAAAGACCCATACATTAAGTCACTATGTGAAAAAGGAAGTAGAATAAAAGGGACATAGTGCAGTAGATTCCCAGTCAACAGCAGGACGTACAAAATGAAGGGACTTCCGATCTATTTCATGTTATATTCAATAGATTAGGTGTCTGAAATCAAGAAATTTCAACTACTGTACTGTATAAATGAATTTTTGCTGAGAAACATGCCAACCCAAGCTTCCACACCCAGAGGATCCCTCCGAAAGCCTGCCGTCTCATTCTTCACCAGGAAAAAAGGAACAAAGGGGAACAAGACTACCAAGAAATCCCTGATTCATGAAAGGAGGGGGAGGGGGTGGAGGGACTGAAACTGCACAAAATGCCCTTGACATGTCCCCCCCCCCACCCCCGAAAAGAAAAAATCGTGGGACCAGGAATCTACAAACCAGATGCACCGGCCACCTCCACTGCCTTATCAAAGTGGTGAGCCACAGAAGGCTCAGTGCAAACCAAAACAGCAGTATCTTCCACTTTCCAAGTGCATTATTGATTTCTTACAATTTCAACTTTCAATTGATTATTAAACAACTTGTATAACTGCTGATATCCGCATGTATAAACTTTAAGAAAAATGTAGTTTTAAGTTTATTTAGTTAAAATTACTTCTGCAACCGGGAGTGCTACTGCCTCACATGGATCCTGTAGCCTCTCTGAGACACAAACCAGGGTTTTACACAATTTCCCCCATGCACCTGGGCTCTGTCAACAAGCTGTTCTACCTCTTCACCCTTACTTCGTTAAGTGTATTGAAGTAACAGACAACAGCAAATGATTGATTACCATGTATATATTCACAGGCTCTGGGAGCAACTGAGGAGTGCCTTGCTCAGAAAAGTTGACCATGTCACTAAACATAGTGTTAAACTACCATTCAAGCTGTCATTGCAATCATTCTGAGCTACCTATGTGCTTTAATATACCTACAATTTTTCTATCATCTTTTATTTTTTTCATGCTATGTAACTTATCATTTTTATAAATTTTGCAGGTGTTTACCTACAGTACTTATAAGTTTCTTAGATTCAGGACCTGCCTGAAACGCTGCGCGTACCAGTGGCTTTACAAGAATGTAATTACTATGCTATGTATCCTCACAATCCTAATGTACCTTCTTGTATATATATAAATAAATAAATAAATATACTGTATTTCCAAAACATAGCAGAATATACCAAGTGATGCACATACAGCATGGCTGGTACAGTACTTGCATTAGCGTTCTGAATGCCAAATTTATGTTTTTGAAGACCATGCATGCTAGTAGAGAACAAATTATCAAGAGCAGACTAAAATGCAACAATGGTAGAGATAAAACCGTCTTGAGAACAAACACCGAAATGCTGACAGTACAACAGGGATACAGTACTTTCAAACTAAGATAAACACAACTTGAAATAATTATTATATTTACCTGAGGGGCACTAACACTAGTGGCCTCGACAAGGATAGGAAGTCGGCAGCTTGTCAAACGTCCCCCCCCCCCATTTGCCCTGATGATCTTTTCTATCATCATGGACTCTAATGATACTGTTAAATGACATACAATAATTTTGCATGCCAGAATAAAACAAATATAATCATTCTTTTCCAGATCTACGTGGTGCAGGACAACGTGGAGGTGTATCCAGATGATCAGTACGAGGAACTACAAAAGAGGAACTATGCAGATGTTGATGGTCCGGCCTATAGATTTTGTACCGAGGACTCTCAGAGACACAAAGGCAAGTCTATACTCTGGTATGCTCTATCACAACTGGTAATTCTACAAAGCCCACTCCAATGCATAAAATGCTAAGTTGTCACAACAATCAAAGCCCACAATAAAATGAACATTTTCTAAATAAATTAGAGAAAGATAGTAATGACAACACAGAATCATTTATAATTGCTACTGTTTTGCCCCATAACTATTTATGGTAAATCAGGGATGTACCTAAAGTATTTTGCACCTAGGATATATATTTATGGAGTGATGGCAATGTTAAAATTTAAAAATACTGTACTTATATATTTATTAAACCATGATTAAGAAGATAGGAGGCATTTAAAATAATGTGACTACATCCCGTTATTGCAAACTCTTAAGTCCTGGAATAAGTTAACCTTTCACTAAATTAACCTAATAAATGTTACCAAAAAAGATTCGACAGCATTACGATTCATTAGTATTTAAGTAGTGTAATACAGTAATCTCAACAATTTCTATAAAGTGTTAATTAATACTCATGTTTCAGGTTATGTGAGACTTCGGTGTGCTGATATCATCCCTGGCATGTCACGACACAACACATACGAAGATATCTATGGTTACATGAAACCCACTGATGAATCCCTGCCAGACCCAATAGTGGACCTGAGACCTCTGCGTCGAAATTCTGCACCTATTTCCACTGATGATGATAGAGACTTAATGTTAAAGAGATTAGAGTTACTATATAACAAGGGATCCGTTTCCTCAGAATCTGAAGATGATGCTAATGAGGAGCCAGCAAGTCCACCTCTACAAGGAATGTCAGCTCGGAGACCAAGTGGAGTTCTACCGGAGCACTATCCTACTGGCAAGCTTAAGGATAAAATACAAAAAATAAAATATGGATCAGAGGAACAGCTTCAAAATGGATATCCAGGGTCAAGAACAAGACAATATTTGCCCAACAAACCAAGGAATTTAACCGAGAGACGACCAAGTGGTGTCTTCCCAAAGGTGGGTCCAGAAATGGACCGTTTAAAACTTTCTTCCAAACAAAGACAAGTTATTAACACTAGTGAGGGACTTGAAGAAGTCATGAGGAAACTTGCTCGAGTAGAAGAGGGGAGCGAAGATGAGGATCAAGAAGAAGAAGAAGAAGAGAGAGAAAAGGAAAACAACAATACTGTGTTTCATAATGACACACTAAATGAAACCAATTATGAAAAAAATAAGGCAAATGAAAAGTCAAAAGAAGTTTGTCTTGAAGCAAGTTTGAATGAAGACTGTTTCTTGACTAGAAGAATAAAGATAAAAGACCAGAATGATGTTTATGGAATTGCAAGCAACAGTGAAAGAAGAACATATTTTTCATCAGAACGTTATCTCGAGTGCTTTGAGGATGAATTTGAAAATCTTGCAAAAATTTTAGGCAAAGAACATTTGGTTGAAACTTGTCAGATGCAGACTCCTGCTGTTATTGCAAATGAGCTAATGATTGAACAGGTATGTACGTAGTATATTGATTAGATAAATAAAATTAGGATGTTACCTTGCGATGATTTCAGGGCTCAACGTCCCCGTGGCCCAGTCCTCGACCAGGCCAGCATGTTGAGCATATATAATGACCAAACTTTACTCAGACCAGACTACTTCCCCATTATCCAAACTATCATAATGCAATATTAGTTATTCATTATTTACACAATAATTTATATATACTGTACATATATACCATACATAAAAATATATACAGTATAGGTTCTGACTATGTTTATATCTTTAACAGATTGGTCCAAAATTCAACACTGAATTTATCCCTACTATGATCCTGAAAGAGTGGCCAGCTTGTGCATTTGAATGGAAGATGCGGGAAAGACGCCCACGCGCTGATCCAGAAACAAAAATGGTATACAAGTTAGTATCATTCTAGTCATTAAAATGATTATGCAAGGTTCACCAAATTAGTACCCTAGAGCTAGAAATAAATTACTCTTGGAACTGGACAAGTCAATATGGTATGTTCATTTATTACCCAGGAAAGAGAGATGACCTAATGTATTTAATTTTACTGATATAACTCTTTGTATGTTGGGCCAATAGTAGCCATAAGGACTATCATTTTTGGAAGATTTGATTCATTCATATGCACCATATACTTTGTGGTTCATAATTTAAAGATTTAGTGGTATGGGGCCCATAGTAATCTGTCTAGCAAGTCATTGGAAGATCACCGATTTTATGAATGTTTAGAAATTATTTGTCTGGCTTATAAAATTAGACTTTTGTAAACAAATAAATTCACATTTTGTACTATTGAATTACCACAAATGGCATGCTATTAGTGGTTCTTAACCATGGGCCCCCTCGTACATGTTACGTCAGTCTATTTGTTTATTCTTGGTCATCTCTACTGGTCGAGTCTCAATGAATTTCCCCACCCATTTCATAGTTGGATTTTTCTACTTGCAGTTCAAGTGTTTTCAGCCCCTAGCTGCCATCAACATGACAATTGTGTTTCTCCCTACTTATCTATGGAAAGGAGTTTGTGCTATAAGACAGACCACCTTCTCTGATGCTCCTGTTCTGGTCACTGACTGGCCTTGTCATACGTCTTCTGTTCACTCTTTAGACTCCCAGCCTTTTCCATTGTTTGGGCTCCAGAACAGCCTTGCTGTGTAGGCCATGGTTGTTATCAACATGGTGTAATTGTTACACCATGTTACAACATGGTGTAGTTGACTCTCACAAGTCAAGCCTGGCCTCGGGCCGGGCTTGGGGAGTAGAAGAACTCCCAGAACCCCATCAACCAGGTAACCAGGTATCAACCAGGCCCATGAGCAAGTGAAATGTTTTTAAGGGCTCTGCTTCATCGGGGGGGGGGGGGGGGTGAAGACCTCTGGCTATCATCCAATTCCTTCCTCCCAGTACATCGATACTATGGGTAAAATTTACTCTCCAGTCCCTGGCCCTTCCTCTTCTGTGATAAAAGAAGGTCTTGGGGTTTGGGGACTGTCTAAAGAGAGTCTGATGTTTGCTCTTCGTTCCTCCTCATGGCCTAGTTCATAGGCTTCAGGATTTGTACTTCCTGTGAAGGCTTTTTTTTCTTGTCCTCCTCCCTGGTATGAATTGAAGGCAGGCCTCTGAATTAAAACTAATTATTCAAAAAATTTAAACTATACAGACTTACATTTTTACCAACAATCATTGTGTGAACCTTATCAACATCACTTTTTAAAATACTATTCTATTTCTACAGGTGGCCTAAAGAACAACACATCATGGAGGCTACTCAAATGGGCTGCAATCTTGTGCCACTTGGTCACTACAACCCAAAGGGCCCCAGTAAGGTCATGAAGATTGAGTGGCAGGTACAGTTTGCTAAAGTCGAACAAATACTTCTCCGGAGCCTTGGACACACACAGGTGAGTAATTAATTATAACCAGCACCTCAAATATTATTTCCAAATTTCCCTTCAAACTGATAACTACCTTCACCATAATTCTTCTCCAAAGTGGCACCTCTTTTCTCCACCTCCAAGATGGCACTACCTTTCTCCCCATAACTCCCTTCCAAGATGGCACTACTGTATCTTCCTCCCTGTAATTCCCCCTCTAAGATAGCATTGCCTTCCTCCCCATAACTCGTGTCCAAGCTGACACCTTCCCCAGTACTCCGAAGGTGGAAAAAATGAATATTACAGTTCAGTATAGTGTTTTAGAGGAGGATATGAGAAACGTGTAATATAAATAATCTAGATCTTTACTGAGCAGCAAGAGTAAATTGAATTTCAAGATAACAAATGGTGCAGAGATATTGGGAGTGGTAAAAAAAGTTTTAAATACTTCAGAGCAGTGTTAGATACAATTGGGTGTATGGAAAGGGAAATGAAAATAAGAGTTATAGATGAGACGACTAATACATCAGCACCTCCCAAATCCAGGCCTCCCTATAGCAGACCCCTCTGAACAATGGACAAAATGAACTTCAGGATTACTTTGCATAGTGAGATATTGGGCTAAAATGAGGATTTTGAGGCTCTTTGTAACATCAGATTTTTATATACAGGGGAACCCCTGTATCTCAGTAAGTACTCATCCTCTAAATATTTATGTTTACATATTACATATTTCTATAGACATTTTATTTCCTACCTCTATATATTCTCTTTACGCTACAAAAACAAAGTGTCTCTGATTATACATCTCTACTGCTCAAACTCTTGATTATTCATACTCCAGCTGCATCAGCATCTCATATCCTTACACAGGAATAGGCAGGAGATGTGCAGGTCTATCTTGAGGTTATCTTGAGATGATTTCGGGGCTTTAGTGTCCCCGCGGCCCGGTCCTCGACCAGACCTCCACCCCCAGGAAGCAGCCCGTGACAGCTGACTAACACCCAGGTACCTATTTTACTGCTAGGTAACAGGGGCATAGGGTGAAAGAAACTCTGCCCATTGTTTCTCGCCGGCGCCCGGGATCGAACCCGGGACCACAGGATCACAAGTCCAGCGTGCTGTCCGCTCGGCCAGCCGGCTCCCTATGCCCTATCTACACATCTCCTTCGTGCAGATCTCTACCTGCATTTCTTTCAATCATATTTTTCCTACCAAGGCTTTCATTGCGCCAGCCATTTTCCTGACTCGCTCTGCTCTCAACTTTTGTACAAATTCCTCTTTTGTCTATCATAATCAAGATATTTTAACTTTTGTATATTGAATATTAAAAAAAAAAAAATATTTTACATTCTTGTACAGCCACTAGCACACATAGCATTTCGGGCAAGTCCTTAATCTGATGTTTCCCAGAATACGACCCGGTCAAATCGTTTAACAACCAGGTACCCATTTTACTGTTGGGCAAACAGAGGCTACAGTTAAGGATTGACGCCAAGTAAATCCTCCCCGGCCAGGATACGAACCCCAGGACAAAGCCTGGGCTACTTGTGGGATTGACCACTTATAGGACGTCTCCTAGAAGTGGTCAGTTGCACACCATTTCATTCCTCTAGTTATCCTCTTTCTCCACCACTGCAGTGCTGTGCCTTACTTTACATTTGACCATATTCACTTTTAGTAGTCTTCTTTCACATACTGTATTTCAACAAAACTTTCAACTAATCTCCATATAATGTTCATTATCATTTTCTTGTAAAGCTGCATTATATGCATACATCAAATTATATACCAATACTCCATTTAGCCCTATCATACACTAATCTCAATACCATTTCCTCTCGAGCGATTACCTAAAAAAATGCAAGTGAATTAAATATACTTTTGAGTAAAAACATATTAAGACTGTAACCAGGTTGCATCATAAACTTTTATCCAACTTGACAGATACGACTACTGATACTGGTAGAATACTTAATGAGGGATCACCTTGGTGACATTCAAGGTCTCAAAATACAACATCTACGTTACATTCTCTTCTGGATGTGTGAACACAACTTCAAAGACTGGCAAGAAGAGAAGTTGGGAAACAAGTTAAAAGCATATTTAAAAACCCTCTATAACTGTCTCTCCACTGAAAATCTGCCGCATTACTTCATTGACAAGTGCAACATGATGGAGACCATACCAGAACGTTACATGCGACAGATACAAGTTAGAAATGCATCACTTGTTCATTTGACTAAAGTAAAAATATCTGATACAATATATGAATAACACCTTTTCTTCCTTTGTCCCTGATGAATATTAACACCATTAAAATGGTCACTTCAGGCACGAGTGAGGAATATGAAGGACAACCTACCAATTTACTTGATGCACACCATGTGGCGCATGCGAACAGAAGAGGATTTCTACCCAAAGCTCGACATTCTTGAGCTTTACAAGCTTGTCACAAAATCAACTTATGGCTTAGAACAGCTAAATCCACAACTATTACAACTAGTGGGAGGGGATGATACGCAGGAACAAGTAAGTCATTTGACTAGAGTAATGTTCACTGTTAGCAATGACGGGTAAACTCATATTGAGTAAGCTAATGTCCCCTCTTATTCCTTATTGTTTTTAATTTGTATTTATTTATTTTTTATATATACAAGAGTACTTATATTCTTGTAAAGCCACTAGCATGCATAGTGTTTCGGGCAGATCCTTAATCCTAATTTTTCCCCGGAATATGACCTGCCAAACCATTTAACAACCAGGTACCCATTCACTGTTCGGTGAACAGAGGCTGCATTTAAGGATTGGCACCCAATCAATCTTCCCCAGCCAGGATACGAACCCAGGCCAAAGCGCCGGGCGAGTGTCTTACCACTGCGTCACAGGGGACTGCAAAATTGTCAGGGGGGTTTTGGATATCATACAGAACTGTGTGTGGTGGTCAGGGACTATGTGTTTATGCTTGTACATTTCAGAGCAAGTGCAAAACACGTTTTAAGAATTTCTAAAGTGTAAATATTGGAAATAATGGTTACAATACTTTCAGCTAACACAACATTATTTGAAGTCAATTTCTTCTATCTTCTAGAATATTTTTGACGATGGAGAGGATGTCCTCTTTACTGACTCTGAAGAAGAGGAGGAACATCGTAAAATGAAGGTACAGTACTGTATATCAAGAGACGGCTGCAACAACAAAAAACTTTAAATGTTCAAAATCAAAGGCAGTGTTCATTCAATGTAAAAGAAACAAATGAGGAGGGCAGGAAAGAAGAAATGAAAGTAAATTTTATAAGTGATGAGATAGATGTGTTTGGTGTGAACGAGATACATAATAATGGGAAGAGTAAATGGGAGAATGGTGAAAAATTCAAACATTGTGATGTTTTGAGGGAGGGGGGGGGTTAGTTGATCATCAGGAATGGATGAAAATTATGTGGGTAAAGAAGATGGGATAACTTTATATATATATATATATCAGAAGGAGGAATTATGTTAGGGAATATGAGTGTTAATTTAAGAATATGAAGGAACATGTGTATGATAGATATTTACCTGTCAGTGCCTATGGGGGAGTGACATCTATATCTCTATTACCCTGTCTTCTAGCCATTTATACTCGGCAATATCTTTTAACATTTCAAGTTGGTCATGTATCCTAACTATACAAGTTAATTCAACCTTTTAATGCATAATAATAAAATTAATAATGATTTTTCCAGGAGAAATTACACTGCACTACGGAGAGAGCGCAAGAAAGCTGTTACAAAGACTTCACCAGAAGGATCTAAAAGACGACATTCAACAATAAGACTTGATAAGAAGGTCAAGAGTGTAAAGGATCTCCGTGCTGGCAAACTCCTTTCCACATTTGCCGAACATTTCTTGGCTATGGCACGTGCTTCAAACATATATCGTGCATATCCTCAAGCATACATGTACCTTCTGTTATCTGGTAACATGGCAACATTACTAGAAGAAACTGGAAACAGTGAAGATGCAAATGGTTACCGTAGACAAATTGAAGAGCTAAATGTTGCTTCTCGAGGTGGTGTACAAGATATGCTGAGTTCGTCAAGGATAAATACAAGCGCAAGTGATCTTCCATGTAATCCTAGTTTCCAAGGCTCAAATTGGGAGCTCCATGGTCCAAAATGGGAAGCCCAGAAAGAACAACCTCTACCTCATCCACCATCCAATGAGCTACCAATCTTAGGTGTGGACCGCTTAATACCACTAGCAAAATTGAAAGCACAGCAATTTAATACTAAATTTGAAGATGATACATCAATGGTTAACAGAACTCTGCCTACTAAACATGATAATGATGATGCCATTATTATCCAACCAATTGGAAAAGATCACACTGAATCTGAGGATTCCTCCACTATAAAGAAAAATGGTGAAATCATTGTTTTCTCAGACGATGATGATGATGATGATGATGATGATGATGATGGTGATGACGAGTCTACAGACTTCTAGGCTCATCATGCACCAGCATCACTACATCTTGTCATACCAAAAGTAATATTGTTGAAGTGCCATTATCTAGCTCCCCATTTTCTGGATTCTCAGGTTATCCAACTATAGAAATTAGTGGCTCTCCAACCTGATTGGCCAGAGGATGTTCGGTTAATAGGGCTTAACCTGATTTTTTGGTGGTCTGAGCAGTTACTCCAGATAATGACAGTCACACTATATACCAAACTAAGTAACTTTCAAAACATTGGAATCGATAAAACTATGTATCAATTGCATGTACATCATTACATTAATCAAGGCTGAATAAAGATAAAAAGTACATTGTCAATAGTAAATGTAATTATTATATTTGTTAAATCAGAGATGACTACTAGCAAGTATTTTAACCCCTGCACTGTGCACCTTTTAAAAAGACATTCCCGTGGTGTGCCATAAATAAATTGTTCCGAAAACAGTATTTTTTCCTTGTGGTATTGTTAATTAGCACCCAGGAAGTAGGAAACAATAAGTAAAAAGTCTCTAACTCTTGTAATTTAGCTGTAGTGGTCTGGAGATTTTTTTTTTTTTTTGTAAAAATGAGGGAAGTTGCCGCATTGGGAATAACTGTCTATTTCCAATGTTTCCTCACTTTATTTATTTAGTTTTTACACTCTTAACAAGTTGTATCTATGTATCAAAGATGGTGTTCATTATGTACAACTTTGAAAATATACTAAATTTGTAATAAGAATTTGAGAATAAACAATGGAGAAAAAGCATATTAAATTTTGCCATTTAGGTGGCCTGACATCTGAGTGGACAGCGCTTGGGATTCGTAGTCCTAAGGTTCTGGTTTCGATCCCCGGTGGAGGCAGAAACAAATGTGCAAAGTTTCTTTCATCCTGAGCCCCCTGTTCACTTAGCAGTAAATAAGTACCTGGGAGTTAGACAGCTGCTACAGGCTGCTTCCTGGGGATGTGTAATAAAAAGGAGACCTGGTCGAGGGACCGGGCCGTGGGGACGCTAAGCCCCGAAATCATCTCAAGATAACCTCAAGATAGAGGGCAGTAAAGCCCAATCTACCTGTTCTTAAGATCAGAATGTATTTATTTTATTGTATACATGATTTCTTTATTAATTTATGTGTGTATGCGTGGACTTAGACTTACAAATAAGCCAGGATTTAACCATGTTAATATATATTATTTATACATATAATTATAAGCGTAAATATTATAATGTACATATATATTTAAATTATATCTTTTAAAGGTACTCAGTAAAATTTATATACATTCATAAGCAATGTCTTAATTTCCTCAGATACTATATAGACTAATATAGTATATAATACTATATAGACTAATATAGACTAATGATTGTAGACTTATCTATATAATACTATATAGACTAATATAGACTAATGATTGTAGACTTATCTATATAATACTATATAGACTAATATGAATCTTAGCAAATGTCTTCACAAAGATTCGGATAAATTTTTAATTTGGTAAACTAAAGATTGTTTACTTTATTTACAAATGATTATATTTTAAATTATTCCATTTCCCTACTTTCTTAATCATTTCATTTTCTGCTTACAAAAGTTTAGGTTACAAACACAAACTACACTAATTAGTTAATTTCACCTTGGCATATTTTGTCCACTAAAGTTAATACAAGATGATGACATGAAGACTCATTTTTTTTTTTTTTTTTTTGAGATATATACAAGAGTTGTTACATTCTTGTATAGCCACTAGTACGCGTAGCGTTTCGGGCAGGTCCCTGGAATACGATCCCCTGCCGCGAAGAATCGTTTTTTCATCCAAGTACACATTTTACTGTTGTGTTAAACAGAGGCTACAGTTAAGGAATTGCGCCCAGTAAATCCTCCCCGGCCAGGATACGAACCCATGACATAGCGCTCGCAGGAACGCCAGGCGAGTGTCTTACCACTACACCACGGAGACTGCGGAAATTTTAATTATCAACTCTGGACAGTAAAGTTATGGAATTGCTAAATTACGTATTCTGATCTTTAGAACATGCTGATTGAGCTCAACATAATATACAGCAGTACTTAGCTCTTGCCAATGTGCTTGACTTGATACATACAGTTCTTGACAAACATGAAACATAGCCAACCAACATATCCAACAGGCCTATATGTTGACGTTCATCAGACCTTTGACACTTAACCACCATGACCTCATTGTATTGCATCAATATGGATTTAGGGGGCTACTTCGTACAATACATTCAATTTTATCTCAGTGACAAGTACCAGTATATTCATGATAATGATGCTATTTCTCCCCACACTGCCAATTAATATTGGCATTTCATAGGGTAAAGCTGTAGGAGGCATGATGATCGTTCGAACCTATGTGCTGGGTGTTCTCAGCCATTGATTCGAACCTATGTGCTGGGTGTTCTCAGCCATTGGTTCGAACCTATGTGCTGGGTGTTCCCAGCCATTGGCTCGAACCTATGTGCTGGGTGTTCCCAGCCATTGGTTCGAACCCTCATCATGGCTCCTACGGATTTGTTCATTGATGCAACATGACAGTGTGATTACTCTGTGTATTCCATTGGGTAGTTAGCATACTTGATCCACTCCACTTTCTCATATACACTATATAAATGATCTACCAAATGCCACACAATACCTAATGCCAAAACCATTTGTTAATGACAACCTTCATTTTCTCAAAATGCTAACCCACTTATTCTAAGACAGTGAATACTGAACTCAAAGTCCATATTGGCTGACTACTAACAAACTCGCCCTTAACATAGAAAAATCAAATAGAAATAGATCGAACAATCAAATTGAATTCCGAATAAACAATACCCAAACTGAGACAGAAGGATAATTCCTTGGTGTTCACATTGACAATAAAGTGAATTTAAATTACCATATAGAATATATAAACAAAAAATAAAGGATCTAAAACCGAAAGTGCATACTCCAAAATCTGATACCTCACTCTGCCTTGATAATACTATATTATTCACTCATATCCATATCTTGCACATGGTATCTGCACCTGGGAATACACACCTAAAAATTACTCTATATAAATCAGTAATTAGAATGATAATGGACTACTCACAGACAGCATGCAGCACCCTAATTTAAATATTGAACTTACTAAATAAAAAAGACTACACACACACACACACTCAAGTACAAGTATAATATTAATCATCACCCCAAACACTTCTTAGAAAACTGCAACAGAACCCGTGGACGTAATATCTAGCTTTTATTTGATACATTTTAATCTTTACATTTTTAAATGTCAGTTTGTTTTATTCGTGTACATGTAAAAGTGTCCAAACATACGTTTACGAATTGGCTTATATTTTTGTATTACTCTTGGCGCTTTGATATTGTTATTTAATGTCTTTTATTTTAGTCAATGCTAATTTTCATTATTTACTTTCAATGCTTACAAGTAGAGTTGTGTATGAAAGAGAGAGAATGTATGTTTAGTACTACAGTATTTAGCTTTCGTGCTATTTTATGACGGGTAACATCACCCTCCACCATGGTCAGAAGTGGCGCTAGAGCTAGTAGCAGACGAAGGTGCTAGTGAGGCATTCACCTCACTATTATGAGGATTTGCCTCAGTTTGCTCTCCACATCATGGAGATCTGTGTAGTCATACGTGTGATTTATTCCCATGTTGTGTTTGTTCCCTGTTGTATGTATTTAATCAAATATATGTGATGCACGCACCTCGCTAACTGTTTGAATCCCTCAAGACAAAACAGTTGTGCATCTCTATGCTTGGATATTATAAACTAAGTTTACATGCACGTTGATATGTTTATATGCCTTTAAGGTTTTACATTTGAGAAACTACTACATAAAGCAATTTATTTATGACAATAATTATCTTACCTGAATACCATGAGTAGAATAGAAGTCAGCTGTGCCAAGTGATGCATAGAGTTTGTATCCCATTTGTGCCAGAGTTCTAACAGCTGGTAATAGTTCATTCTTGTGCTGAAATTATACAGAGACAAATATCTTAAAACTGGACAATTCAACAGAATTTAAAACAATGTATGTTCACAATACAGTACATGATACTTGTCTCAAGAGAAGAGTTAGCCCTATCCTCTACTCCACCTCCCCTACTCATTAGTGGAGAGAGGGAGATTAAGTTCAAGTACGTTTATTGAGATCATAAAATACATCTCAAAGGAACAGGGTAGCTTAGGCTACTTCTACCTCTCCTCTACTTCAAGTCCCTTAAGGGGGCACACAAATCCAGTGAGTACAAATGCACAAATCACAGTACAAGAATCACATTTAACATTGCAGGTTAAAATAGTAAACACAGCATATAAGTGTTACACTCTTCTTTCCAAATGCTTGTAGCTTTCTAAGTATTCTATCTGTCATACAATTATCACACATCCAAACAATCTGATGTGGTACACTACTTCAAAGGGGGAGATAGCCACAGCCAGCCGATGTCCCCAAACTCGGTGATGATGTAGTGGTTACTGGGTCGCCTCTCTCCAGTTTCATGTTTATTAAGCTAAGTGGTGTGGTGTTTGCCCTTGGTGGCTTTTCCTTACGCTACAGTTTAGCATGAGCCAGGTTTTCAGTGTGCTTGGAGCTGCATGTGATCAGGGTTTCCTTTCCTGGGAGCTCCCTAGCACAGCCTTTGCACTGACAATGTGTTCTCTTCTTTGGTGTGTTCAGAGCGACCCCCCAAACACACCAATGTTCTTTCACTGTTTTCTACAGAAGTATTTTTATGCTGATTTTTGTGTTATCTGCAAAAGATGACACAAAGCCGTGACTTGTATTTTTGTGTATATCTGATATGAGAATGAGGAAAAGCAGTGGTGCAAGGACTGTTCCCCGAGGTATAGAGGTTTTAACTGTGCATGAACTATTTTATTTGGTTGACTGTTACTTTTTGTGTTCGGTTTATCAGAAAATTTAATACATATCCATTTTGTGGGCTATAACTTTCTGGTCACATCTAAATGCTTTTGCAAAGTCCATGTATACCTCATCAGCATTCTGTTTTTCTTCAAATACATCTGTGATTTTGTCATAGTGCTCAAGTAGCAGCGAAAGGCATGACCTTCCCGCTCTGAATCCATGTACACTTCCCGTTTATAGGTCTTCGAAAACATGATAAAGTCTATGCTATTCCTAAGCTTGGAGTAAATAAAATGTACAATGTAATCATAATACTGTACTGTATACCAAACAGAAGCTTAAAAACTATTATCAGAAATAAACTCAGAATAATCTGAAGAAAGGAGAGTGTACATAGGATCTGGCAGATCTATCGCATATCACAATGATGTGGATCAAGCAAAACATGTATCGAACATGCAACAAAATCAGCAGACTGATAGTTGTTGTCACAGTTTAAGTACAACTAGGCCACAAATACTTTTGACATTTCATCCTGAATGGGTTTCTAAATCACATGAAATGTAGTCTAGACAAAGAAAGGGTCTGACACAGATCCAGGACACATTGAACAGTGTGGAAATTTGACCTTTTAGGAACACTAGATTTTAACCAGCACTACACAAATTGACTCCATTTTTATTATTAATGTTAACATATCTAAAAATTCTTCCACTATATACAAATTTGGAGGTGCACAATTAACTAGATAATGCTGTTGTCAATAATGAACCAAGTAAAATATATAATGTACATAAATATTACCTTGTAACTACCTATTGACAGCAAGATTGATCGTTGTGGAATAACAAAACCAGTTGAAATCATGGACTTGAGATAAGCTTCATAGCGGTTTTCTCCAAAACATGCCACTTCTCCCGTTGATGCCATCTCCACTCCCAACATAACATCAGCTCCTGTGACATAGGAAAATAGTAAATCGCACAAGGAATCACTGTTTCATACGTATCTATCTTTCACCATGTTTTGTTAATGACATTTCAGAAAGTCATCAACAAGTTGCTGAAAGATTTTCAAAGTATGAGAAATTGAATGCAAGTATAGTATACTGAAAAGCCCATTACTGTAAATCACAAAATCATGCCAAAAGAACTAATTTGAAGTTAGCTAATCTGTTAGCTAATGAACACTGTGCATGTGTGTGTGTAATACCCAAGTGGAGTTAGAGAATGAGAGCTTCACTCATGGTGCCTATCTTCCCTATAATATGAATCATGCAATATTTGAAGCTGCATCCATTATCCTCATTTAAATTGATTCCATTAGTCTATTAATCACTTCTGCTTTCTTATATTGAATCTATGGCCTCTTGTTTCCCAAGTTGTGAGATTCAATAAATCTTCCTTATCACCTGTGTTCATTCCTGTCCCAATTTTGTACAGTACTTGGTTATCAAATTACATCTTCTTTCTACTAGTTTTAGCATGCTTGCCACCTAACAGACTTACCTCATAGCTCTAGTGTTTTAGGCCCAGGAACCATTTTGTGACATGTCTGCCCGAGTTTCTTAGAATTTTGTCCCGCGTGATTATCAGGTTTCCTGCAACCTGTTTTCACTCGAACAAATCCACAAGGGCCGTGATGAGGGTTCGAACCTACGTCTGGGATGATCCCAGATGCGGCTTAGTCGACTTTGCCACGACATGGTTAAGAATTGCAACCTGGAGTGTTACTGCCCTCATAAGGCTCCTGCAGCTTCTCCGAAGCACAGACCGGGGTTTTACACAATTCCGCCCATGCACCCGGGCTCTGTCAACCAAATGTTCTATCTCTTTGCCCTTACTTATGCCCCTCGCCCCTCTTTGCCCTGTGTGTACTGTTTTCACTTGTTTCACACTCTATTTAGTTGCATTTATCTATGGTGATTTTTTCAAGGTCTTTTGTTACTCTGTGCTATGTTTGTCTTGGTGATATTGAAGGACTTGACAGTCATCTAGGTCTTTCATTCTTCCTATTAACCTGTCACCATCCACAAACGTGTTCATGTAACTGATACCATTTATGCTGATGTATACATGTGAATGAGAGTATGCACATGTGCATGCATGCGTGCCAGAGTTATTATATGCAGTATATGAAAACATTAACACTGCCAGAACAAGACAATCCCACAATGCTGTACCTCTCAAACATGGGGAAACTTACCATCCCCCCATGCAAGCAATGTTTCACACAACCCACAGGATGCATGTCACGTCACATACCTTCCATATTCAACAACCTGGCTATACCATTGGAACTTGTCCATTCATCACACTGTCTCACGAACACTATACAGCACCAACTCGAGTATCAAAACCAACTGATACCTCCAGATGTCCAGATAACTGAAAATTTGGATAATCAAATTCATACCGTATTTTTTTCCCCACAATCAGTGGGTGAATTTTACCAAGAGCAATCTGAATTTCAACCTAGTAAATGATGGACTTCTGCCATTAGAACGGATCTGTGGAGAGATTTCACCTCCTCCAGCTTATTTCCCTCATTAAGGGCCTGAGCACTTATTTTCAAAGAGACTCGGGGCCCATACTTGGGTGAAAATAAAACCACACAAACTCAAAATGAAAATAAACTAAAGAATTTTGTTTAGAAATATGCTCAATGGCTTATGATCAGAGCAATAATGCCCATTGATGCTGTAATGTTTCCTCAAACAATAGGTAAAGTTCACTGAGCAAAATTTTAACTTCAACTTACCATATGATGGAAATCTACATGAACATATCTGTAAAGAGATTTCACCCCATCCCCAGTAGATAAGATCCATCCCCCTAGAGCTTATTTTTCAAACTTAAGACCACAATCCTCAAAATGATACAGTACTGTATTTCTAAACCAGGCATATTTACTTTTGCATGCCCAGTTATTTAATATATAACTAGGGAGGTATGGTGTTGCCATCAAATTCAGAAAACCATTTATGGCATCTCCATTTAGATCTCCACTTAACCAAATTTAGATCTCACTTAATGAAACTAATCAAAACTTACCACTACCAAAATGAAAACAGTCATTCGATTTTTCCAAAATGACTTTCTCGACACCAAAAACCATTTCTTTGGGATCTTTTCACTAGTTCTCAAAGTTAAATGGTGTGGATGTTTGCTGGAACATTTGTTCAGTGGGACCATTGCTTTATTTTTATACTTTTACACAAAATGGTTGTGTTGACACTACCCACATTACATGCTCCTGACTCTTTTATTTCACTCCAACTTTCGTTCATGGTTCGCTTCAATGGCTCTCGGTTAGCTTTTCCTTTGCTACACCCGAGTGACCTTCTGAGGGGAATGTGGGGTTTGAAGTCCTCCTCCGAGTCTACACCTTTCAAATCACCTTGCATCCGATATTTATAACCAATGTGACTCTAGTTGACGAGGCCAGGTAGTTTCCTGGTATACTTGTGTGTGTGCCGTGCCAGCCCTGATTCATATGTGTTTGTGCCTTGCACCCACAGCTCGGTCGATAAAGGTTTGGCGTCACATACGTGGGGTCCATAGTTCTTGTCTCCTAGCACCCAGGTGAATGGAATACTTGTGGTCACATTAAGAGTGATTCTTATCCATAAATTCATAAGACTTCTCCTCATCATCCAGTTGTCAGGGTTAGGTGTTCACCTAGCTGGCAATGCTTTCTTTGTGCCTGACCTGTCGGTACACTGTTTAACAGCATGGACATCCAGTTTCCCAATTACTGCTGAGTGATCAAGGGCAAACAGTTAAGGATTAATGCCTGATCAGTCCTTTCCCCGCCAAGGCTCAAACAAGACAAAATTCACTAGTTATAATGACTGGTACTGTATATAAAGTTTAGCTCTTGTTGTTATTACTGTAAAGGCTACTCTTAGTTAAAATACCAGTTTGTTTTATTTGTGTTACATTTTATGTTTCATTTGTAAGTGTTTGAGAGTATGTTAAGTTGAATATTAGTAAATGTGTAAGAATCATATTTTGCATAAAGCTTCCCGCACATTCTTATGAGAGCAGCGTCCCTGCATTCCACGAGGACAGAGAGAGCCAAGATTCCATACACACGGTGTGTGTTGTGAGCTCGTGAGGAGCCCACCTCATTGTGTGAGGTTATTGACCTACAGTAAATCTGAGTGACTGGAACACTGTTGTTATAATGGTGAATGACAATTATTCTTCGTTAGTGTATTAGCCCATTTACTGTGTTTTAATAAATGTAATGCATGCACTCCGCCTGACTGTCGAGTCCCACTAATTCAAAAATATAATACCTGCCCCACATGGTTACTTTTGTGTTTGAAGAATTTATAAATGCATATTGCTTCTACATCCCTGTTTTAAAGTAATGTACCTATACTGTAAATAAGAAAGTAAGAACGGGTTTTGTTAGTCTGTACTAACAAAGAGTACGGCTTTCAAGCTCATGCTCTTACATAGCGAGGGAACTTTGATTGCATGGGCCACAAGTCTCGAATCAGTTCAGTAAAGGATCTTCATTTATATTTAGCACAGTTCTTTCTCTGTGCAGTTGCACCTGGAGCCCTCTTTTCTTACCAAGGGTTATTCTTCCTCCTGTCTTGTTGTCTGCTGTTACAATGCTACAATGTAATGCTACACCCAAGTTGTTTACATTACTTTTCTAGGACACAGTGGCTGATTTCTATGTGCCCTGTCCCTGTGCAACTGGTGGGATGTCTTGAATCACTCACTCTTCTTGCTTTCTGCCACCACCCCATTAAATCCCCTCCTTTACCCTGATGCTGAGATTAGCTGGGCTCTGGCAGTGGTGGGCTTGCTTTCAGCCTCTTTACCAATTTGTCTGTCTCTTGTCTGTCAAGTGCACACCTCAAAAGAGGAAAAGGGGATGGTTTTGATGTGCATCTCATGAAGAAAGGACGGGGCATGAACATACACTTCACAGGGATGTTGCTTTAATAAATAATTTTCCGATATTTAATAAATTAATAAAAGGTTATGATGACCATACCGCACACCAGAAGATGAGACAATGGTGTATCAGTCCGTCCTGGACCATTATCATGCCATGTATTGTAATGGTCCAGGACGGACCGAAAGGTCACAGTCTCCTCATCTTCTGGTGTGTGGTTCGGTCATCATATCTTCAGCCACGTTACTGTAACTCATCATCTGCAATAAAAGGTTACTTTTCTATTTAATTGTAAAAAGTTAACTGGTATAGTGAAAGTCTCACCAGCAAGACGAGAAAAGCTGAACTGCGGGACTTTGACACCAACACGTCCAACACCTCGAAGAACATGAGTGGGTGTGACCTTCTCACCAACAATCACCTTGGTAGCACAAGCTACAAAGTCAAAATCAAGAGTTTTGCTTACAAATGGGAAGGACCGTGACACTCTCAAGTTTGTTTCTATGACTTTCAGATGATTATCCTGTATGGAAAAAAGGAACAAAACATTAATATAAAAACTTCATTTCTTAATGGCATCTTAAGCTACAAAACATCATCAATTTTTGTCTATTACACATAACTGTACATAAATGTTTACTATAATATCACAACTTTAAGGTTACATAAGAACATAAGAACAAAGGTAACTGCAGAAGGCCTATTGGCCCATACGAGGCAGCTCCTATCTATAACCACCCAATCCCACTCATATACTTGTTCAACCCGCGCTTGAAACAATCGAGGGACCCCATCACCACCACCACCTTACGCGGTAATTGGTTCCACAAATCAACAACCCTGTTACTGAACCAGTATTTACCCAAGTCTTTCCTAAATCTAAACTTATCCAATTTATACCCATTGATTCTGTTAAAATTTTGATTTATTGGGCAAGAAGTCAGGTTAGTTAGCTACACCTGCAGCTGCTACTTGACCCTGGCTGTGAAAACTTGGCCCTTTTTTTAATATGCACACACACATACTTTTGTGCCTTTCACACTTCCATATATAATTTCACACATTCTTACACAAACTCCATGCCTCACTATCATTCATTAAGCCTGATATTGAAAGGTTAATAAACCATTTCTCAAAGATCTGCCATTACTGTTAATTAAGTAATTATACAACATTTTTTGTACAGACCTTTTATACTTTATTACAAAAATACGAGTGATTAAAGGCAAATTGTGCCTGAGCAGCACATGCTTGGATAACTTGTGGCCACTCCTATTATTCGTTTTTTGACAGGTGCATGGCCCTGGTCATCGGTACTGAAGATTCTTTTCGCTTTAGTCCCGCAATGAATATATTCATTTTGTTATTTTTCTTAATTTACCCAAGGGCCACCATCTATAATGGCCTTGTTGTCTACAGGAAAGGCAGTGGCATGTCAAATGCATGTTAAAACATGTTATTATATTATTATTATTATTATTATTGTTGTTATAAAGGTCACCCCCCCCCTTCCCCACTCCATTATTCCTGATGATTTTTTTACAACTAAATTTTGAAATGGAGTACTGTACTGTCTTTTCACAGTTTCGGTGGTAAGGCAACTCCATAGGTTCACTGCCTTTTATGTGAAGAATAACCTAATGTTTTCTGATAATTATCAACATAACCTTGACCCTATATCATAGGTTCCATTTGATCTTCAGATTTAAAAGTAAATATAGGTCAGCAGTGATTTAAAACATCCACCCTTTACTCTCAATTCACTCAAGTATATCACATAGAATCATAATTTCCATCTTTAAGTAAAGTTAAAAAGAATATCGCTTAACTAGGGTCCCAGGAGTGTAGTCGATTTTGTTCTCAACTCATAATCGAGAATTCTGGGTTCGAACCCCAGATGGGACAGAAATGGTCCATGGCATTTCCTATCGCCATGGACCCTGACCACCTAGCAGTAAGTAGGTACCCAGGAGTTAGTCAGCTTGTTGTAGGCGGGGAAGGGAGGGGTGGGGAAGAGTAATTCGACCTTGAGGGGGCCCTCGATATAAGCCTAACATACATATAAACACATACATTATATACATAAGAACACTTACCATAGCTAAACATTATTTATTAATTTACCTTGGCAATTAATTGCATGTTAAATGGTCCATTGACTTCAAGAGCTCTTCCAATAGCAGCACAGATGGAGGTAATCTTGGCCAGGGTTTCCGAATTTAAATCCTGTGGTGGTGTGACGAGAGTGGCATCCCCAGAGTGCACTCCGGCATTCTCAACATGCTCACTCACAGCCATACACACAAGCTCTCCATCTGCTGCTACTGCATCTACATCAATTTCCTGAAAATAAACAATTATGAAGTGACAGCACTAAGCCGGTATGATTAAAGTAAATACAAAAATCAAAAAACAAAATTTGAATTAAAATATTCTGCATATAAGGGTCAGATGTCAGCTATACACATGGAAAGTCATTTTTATTAATCTGCCAGAAAAATAGTTTTTCTGGCAGTGGGGATCTATAAATGCTTCCCACTGATGCTACAATGGTGATACAGTGCCAAACTTCTAGGTGACTTAAAGAGATGCAGGGAGCAGTGGCACTATGATAAAATTGTCAGTGTATTTTAAGTCCGACCACCAGGGAAGCACTCACAAAGTCAGCGGAACAACCACTGATGGTTATAAGGAAATATCAATGTCTCAAAATTACCAAAAGAACTTCCCAAACAATGTAAACAAACAATCGAAAAATCATGAAACTAGCGCAAGCTCGTTTGTGCCACCCCCCTCCCCCCTCCTTCCTTTCCTTGTTTGAAGGGAGGAGGGAGGCAGACAGGGTCAGCCGGCTGCTCCACACTCAGTTCTTTGCTGATGGCAGACAGTGTGTGGTGCCCTCTTTGGCACTCTGGCTCCCATGTTCTGCTTCAGCCAAGTTGTAGGTTTTTCCAAGTTGTGGGTTTTCTGCCTTTGTAGCTAATCCAATGCATGTTTGTGCTGTGTGAGTCAGGAGTATAGGGCACTTCCAGCTACATGAACAGAATTTCTTCCCTGTGTGCTCACTAGTGCTGCCCTTTTGATGCCAGGGTTCTCTTCCCTAAAGTGTTCGGGGTTCACTCCCTCCAGAGGGCCTCCTCACTTGTGGTGGTCCTTGCCCTGGATAAGTCATTTTGTTTTTGGCTTTCAGTCTTCCCTGGGGTTGGGAGCAAGTTTTGGCTGGCAGGGTGCACTGGGATTCACATGACCTAACGACAGCATGCCGAGGTCGGCCTTCTTAGCCTCAGGCGAGTTGGGTAGGCTGTGTTGATGAAGGTATGCAGGTAACAGAAGAGTTTGTGGAATTGACACCAATAAAAGGAAATGCAACCAGTGCTGATATCTTCAGATTTAATTGTATTACTCATGTCATATTTAAACAAATTTTCTTTTCGAGATTACTGGTAAAACATGTTTTGTACAGTGATCTACTTAGAGCCATAAATATATTTACTGGACTAATGTTCAAATACATCTTATACTACAAGACCTAAAAGCACCTCCCTTTGAAAGGATACAAAAGACAAAAAGCCAATACAATTTGCCTATACATATGCACTTCTTTTAACTTTAACTGTGTTAGTAGTGTGCGCAAGGTGCGGATGAAGCAGAGAGTGGGCCGCAGGCCACATATGGAATGGAGACAGGGAACATATTTCACACCCCTCCTATAACTATGTTAAGTCATTGAATAAAATTTTCAATTAAATGAATAAAAGATTTCTACCTTTATTAACTAAGAACACAAAAGTTTATCATTATTCAAATGCTACATACTTTAGCCTCCAAGATGAATTTCGAAATAACAACAGGATGCTCCTTTGAAACAGCTGCTGCCTGATTGAGGTAGGTCTCTAAGTCTTGATGTGAGTGAGCCACATTCATCGCTGCTCCAGAGAGAACATACGATGGCCTGACAAGGCAGGGGAACCCCACCTCTTCACAAAATGCTTGAGCAGAGTTTAGATTTGTTAGTTCTTTCCATCTGTTGGAATAAAATTCATCTATAAACAACATTGAAGTAATTGTTTTATTATACTTGCAAAGTTGGTAGGGAATAAGAAGACAGTGCAGATAATGACTAATTTGCAGGACTCTGAGCAGTGAAATAAAGACTTATTGAAGCCCATACAAAAGCCCATGAAGCCCATGTATCTACAAGTCATACTTGTAGATGCAATCTGCCATAAAAATATATTCAAAGTTAATATTACATAAAAAATAATTATAAAACAATTACATATGAAGACTAATCATTTTCTAATAAGATTAAAGTACAAAACATTCCTATACTTTAATCAACAAGGGCTATGATTCACTGCTGTAATACTCACTGCGGCTGGGAAATACCAATGCGATCCAACATACGAGAGAACTTGAATCTATTTTCTGCCCCGTCTATGGACTCTGGCGAGGTGCCAAGAATGCGGGCCTTCTGATGATGCAAGTCCATAGCAATATTATTGGGAAGCTGTCCTCCCATACTCAGGATCACCCCTCGGGGGCTCTCGAGGTTGTAAATATCCATAACAACCTGACATGTAGTCAGAAATAATACATTAAGCCATTTTTCATACAAAATTAAATTTAATTTTGTATTTCTTTATATATATACAAGAGTTTATCTTTAAAGTAAAGTGGTGGGTGGGATATGTGCCTTGAAAGTTGTGTAATTTTGAGTGTTGGATTTGTTGTGTGGCTGTGTAGTTATAGTGGCAGTAGCTTCAGTGTTGGAGGATAGTTTTACTAGTTGTGCTTACCTCCAAATGTTTATATTTGTGAGATTAGTTCTCTTGCTCCAGTTTCCTAGCTACTTTTACATGGTACACAGAAATTTGCCATTCAGTTTACCCTACCCAACCACTTGGGATGGATGGTAAAGCGACGGTCTCACTTCCTGCAGGTCGGCGTTCAATCCCTGATCGTCCAAGTGATTGGGCACTATTCCTTTCCCGTGTCCCATCCCAAATCCTTATCCTGACCCCTTCCCAGTGCTATATAGTCATAATGGCTTGGCGCTTTTCACCAATAATTCCCTTCCCTCAATTTCTTACCAATATTTCCTCTAGAGACTGTAAATGAAGGTGACTTTAGCATATTCCACATACTGAGCATCCTTACTGCATACAAGTGATTTTTTTCACTTTTCTCTGGATCATCTGTGCATTCAGCTTCACCATGTCCAATTTTCTCTAAATTTGTAAAGGCTCACCGTGTCCACCTTGTCTATTTCCATCAATATTTTGTACATAGTTATATTCCCTCAGATCAATCTCTACTTCAAATTATTGGATCGAGTTCCCTTAACCTGCCTTCATGGCTTGGACTTCTTAGCTCAGGTACTAGCCTTTGAAGTTTTGGAACCTTGTTTTAGTACTTCACTAGAAGTTTATTCTATGCCGATACTACTCGCCTAGTTGTGGTTGTGGGGGTTGAACTTTGGCTCTTTGGTCCCACCAGTGTTACATAATCTAGGATTGATCTGACACAAGCTATAAAAATCGTCTCTAAGGAATGCTTGTTGAGGCTTTTGACTATTGTTCTTAGGTTAGCTAATCAAGAGAACTAATATAAAAACTAATATAAAAGTTAATATGAAAACACTGAGTGCATAAGTTCGAGCCCTCATCAAGGCTCCTGTTGGATTTGTTCATCGATATATCACGTTAATGTGATTTCTCTGTGATAAAAGCTATTATTGTGAGTAAACATATAATGTCTACCCCTACTGGTCTTCTTCCTATTCAAATACCTGCAGCTGCCTACCTCTTAATTAACCCTTGCAATAGACCATCTTTTTAAACTATTATTACAAAATAGATAATCTCACCTCAAATGAAATTTCATCAAAGTAAAGTCGGTCACACATGTCATAGTCCGTTGAAACCGTTTCTGGGTTATAGTTCACCATAATGGTCCTGTGGCCTAATTTGCGGAGTGTTCGAATACACTGAACTGCACACCAGTCAAACTCCACAGATGACCCAATTCGATACACACCTGATCCTGTTTGATAAAAAAATAATTACCATTGAACCAATATTAATCATATTAGTTTAGTCAAAACACTTAACAGTACAGCATTACATAGCATCTGAAATTTCAACAATAAGTACCAAGCAGCAAAATAAAATATTGCTTCGAGTCAATATGATGAGGCGTTCTAAATACTGAAGTGCATTGTATTTAGCAGAAACCTTTTTGGAAGGCGATATGAAAAGGAGGCATCCCTATCAGTGGGACCAAATTTCTGCACAAGACAAAATAGATCATAGTGAAATGTACCTAGAACCATAGTGGCCCCTGGAGGGAAGGCAAGGTCATGACTCTTGCCGCAGTAAGTAAGGTAAAGGTAATTGGTTGTTGCTGGCCACTCGGCAGCCACTGTATCCACCTGCTTCACCCCTGGCAGTATTCCTGAAGGAGAGACGTGAAGCTCATTATATGTTAGTACATAACTCTAATTCTAATGAGCTCAAACTCATTTAACTAACATTTTCATCCTTAAAAAGTAATTATGACGAGCGACTGTACCGGAGTATTGTAATGATTTCGTTGAATACATACACCAATGCTTTAACAAAATCTCGTACATGATTTTGCGCATTAAGGTTCATTATCACAGTTCTGTAACTCAAAACAAAACTATTACTTTGCATTTGTAAAATGTAATCCAATCAGGGACAATATTTGAAAATATTCATATGTGCCATATATCATGTAAGTATTCATTATAAATTTGGACTGTAGAAAATGTAAAAATAATTTATGGAAAATAATTAATAGATTAGATTGTATCCTGAATTTTCTTTGTTACATATAATTTTATCTTATACAATCTAATCATTTTTACCGCAGGTGTCAATTGCCCAAATCTTGAGGGGCTGCTGCATGTTCTATTATCACTACAACAGGTCAAGTTTACACAAAATTAAACAAATAAAAACAAGAAAGTTAATCTTCTTGACATCTGCTGGTGGCCTATCAACTTATTTCAAACAAATTCAATGTAAAGATAAAATATTTAACAAATGTGATGATATATGCACGTCTCTGAAGACATTCTGGTACAGTGCTACTTGTGTACTGCAGTGTATCAAATAATTTTTTTGACTTAATAGATTTTGACCTCTGTGAGTTGGCCACTTTATCTTATCCATAAAGAATTTATCCAACATGGCATCTTATTAAAAATGCACCTAGAAAACGATAATTAGGAAATTAAAATGTGAAACAGGAATAAATTTTCAGATGCAACTAACCATGTTTTTCCCTGAGGGCTCGAACAGCAAGTTCAGTGCACTGAACAGCTTTCCCAATCTGCTTATCAGAAAACCCAAGCTGCTTTGCTCGATACAGAATTGTTTCATCGAGTTCTTCGTCGCCGAGATTTTCCAGTTGATCATACATAGAAGTAATGTTCTGAAGAGTGAAAGATATTTCTGGTCAGAGGATTGTGACAGCTAACTACAAAGCCAGGGGTACAACCGGGCTATGGTGGATATGTGGGGCCTGCAGGCTGTTCCAAGCAACAGCCTGGTGGACCAAAGTCTCACAAGTTAAGCCTGGGCCTCGGACCAGGCTTGGGGAGTAGAAGAACTTCCAGAACCCCATCAACCAGGTATGACAAGTACCACATAATAATAATACTTAAAATACTAACTTATTACACATAAAATATAAGAGTTATTCAGCATTGCAGCTAAATATCTTTAATCATGCGACAAACGTTAATAAATTTTTGCACAAATGAATAAATAAACAGTTTAGCTATCACAATAATACCAATAATAATAAAATGCCTCATCACTACTCCATTTCTCCAGTGTTAGCCTGTACAATGAGGTACTACCTGCAGTGTTAGCCTGTACAATGAGGTACTACCTGCAGTGTTAGCCTGTACAATGAGGTACTACCTGCAGTGTTAGCCTGGACAATGAGGTACTACCTGCAGTGTTAGTCTGTACAATGAGGTACTACCTGCAGTGTTAGCCTGGACAATAAGGTACTACCTGCAGTGTTAGTCTGTACAATGAGGTACTACCTGCAGTGTTAGCCTGTACAATGAGGTACTACCTGCAGTGTTAGCCTGGACAATGAGGTACTACCTGCAGTGTTAGCCTGGACAATGAGGTACTACCTGCAGTGTTAGCCTGGACAATGAGGTACTACAATGAGGTACTACCTGCAGTGTTAGTCTGTACAATGAGGTACTACCTGCAGTGTTAGTCTGGACAATGAGGTACTACCTGCAGTGTTAGTCTGGACAATGAGGTACTACCTGCAGTGTTAGCCTGGACAATGAGGTACTACCTGCAGTGTTAGCCTGGACAATGAGGTACTACCTCATTATTGAAACAAGTTAGGTGAGAAGGTGGTGGAGGCCAAAACCGTCAGTAATTTCAAAATGCTATATGACAAAGAGTACTGGGAAGATGGGACACCATAAGCACAGCTCTCATCCTGTAACTACACTTAGGTAATTACTACCTGCAGTGTTAGCCTGGACAATGTAGAACCTATTGTATAAGCTTAGTCAATATCAATGTCTCTAGCTGAAGATTTCACAAATGCAAGACTTGTATGAGTATTCACCAGGCATTGATCTTTGCCTCAATATCTCCTAAAGGTTAATCAGGTCTATTACTGTATACATAAAAACTGTATTAAACATTTGGTTGACATTATCTCAAAATAACCAATATACAAGACTGGAATAGACAGATGGATAAGAGAAATAATATACTGCAACTATTTTGCGGTGAAAACATACCTTAGAAAAATAAAGACAAAACAAGAAAATCCTTCACATGTCACAAGCTTCCAGTCCTCAAGGAGGTCACTGGAGATGGTGGCTGTCAGGTATACAGTATTCAATTAAACTCTGAAAACAGAATTCTCTCCTTAAGACTCGGTATTCCAATGGATGATATTGCGACATTAAATATTTTGAATGAATTTAAGTTTTTATGAAGCAGACTTACTTTCATCTTGTATAGGAACCACTTATCTATTCTTGTTAGGTTATACAGTTTATCGATATCCCATGCTTGCTTGAGGGCAGCAGCTAAGACCAGCATTCGTTTATCTGTCGGTTGTCGTAGTTCCTGCAATAAAAAAGAAAGAAGTCACAGTTCCGCCAATAATAGTAAAATTAGATATAAGATCTACAGTAACGAGGGGTAAATAAAGCTATATACAAGCAAATTAAGAATGGACAAGAATGTCTAGAACAATATTTTATACAGCTAGAAAAACAGGTGGTATTACAAACTTTGTCTCCCTGTATTTATTAGAGAAGACTTGGATATTTTACATGAAGGTGAACTAATCTATGTACTGTATATGGTGAAAAGAACAAGTTAACCAGTCTAATGGTTACCAGGGAAAAGTTATTATGCAATTAGAAAAATCTAAACCCAACAAGTCTTCAGGACCAGTGACATGTTCAAAATGGAGAGACACTAATGTATATAAAATTATATAAAATGCACTGAATCCTTGCTCTGATGATTCTCATGTCACACAAAAAATTCTGCAAGTGTCAATCAATGATTCTGCAGCGAGCGATTCTGCAGTGTTAGCGAGGGAGCCGGTCGGCCGAGCGGACAGCACGCTAGACTTGTGATCCTGTGGTCCCGGGTTCGATCCCGGGCGCCGGCGAGAAACAATGGGCAGAGTTTCTTTCACCCTATGCCCCTGTTACCTAGCAGTAAAATAGGTACCTGGGTGTTTGTCAGCTGTCACAGGCTGCTTCCTGGGGGTGGAGGAATGGTCGAGGACCGAGCCACAGGGACACTAAAGCCCCAAAATCATCTCAAGATAACCTCAAGATGATTGCAAAAAAAATGATCTTGTAACCACACTTAGGAATTACTATCATAAGTGCCTAGTGTCTGTGTTTGTTGTGTTTCCTGAATATCACTTGCTTGCAATCCTATAACAATGTGTAGTGATGTCACAAAATTTATATATATATTTTGCAACACTGTGAGAAGTTTATATAGCATGTCTGCAGGTCTTTAAATAGAAAATTATGGAGCTTGAATTTACACAAATACAAAACTACACATTTTGAAAATAAGACTAAGTGAAAGCATGACAAAGAAAATCTTAGAAATAATCACATTAAAAGTAAATAATGTATAAGAAGTTGACCAAACCGCACACTAGAAAGCGAAGGGACGACGAAGTTTCGGTCCGCCCTGGACCATTCTCAAGTCAAGTTTGTCCTGGACCAATCTCACAATCGACTTGAGAATGGTCCAGGACGGACCGAAATGTTGTCGTCCCGTCACTTTCTAGTGTGTGGTTTGGTCAACATATTTCATCCACATTATTGTGACTCCTCATCTGCAATGTATAATAAGGTTTGACAGTACAGTACCACAAGGTCACTACAGCTGTCTATGTCTCATTCACACTTCAACAATTTATTATTATCTTTCCAGATTTTGCCATCTTGTTCTGTATAAATTAATAGCACCAAATATTTGTATAATTACCCAAAGAATTTACAAAGTGTAATGAGAGAGAGACATCTGCGTACTCAAAGGGTTAAACTAGTATTAAATAGAGATTATATCTGACGGACTGATGTGATAAAGAGATATAGAGATCAAGGAATATATTGAACAACTAAGTCTGGCATGACATAATAAATAAAACGGAGGTTCTCGTACCTCCTCATCTGGTTCACTAACGTATGGATCAAGGCCATGTAATGCTTCATCCATCATCCTGAGAGCCTTTTGCAATGCTTCCTCAAAGCTGCGTCCAATGCCCATCACTTCTCCAACACTCTTCATTGAGCTCCCTATCTACATATAAATGTATTTAATAATGCATTCAAATGTAAATCATTTTTATCTTAATGTACATATAGTATCAAAATTATATGCAAAGAACTGCCACATTAACTGACATTAAGTATTAAAGCAATTTGAAAAATCTTTGCCTTCTAATTGACAATAATGTTTAGAAATAATAAAAACATACAATATATATATTCATTATCATTCTATTCATGGATGCTCAATTACTTCAGTTAAGATATTTTCCATTTAATACAATATAAATCTTCAATACAGTACTGTACTGTATCAACAAATTACTTTACCTTTGTAGAGACTCTGTTAAACTTTGATAGATCCCAGCGAGGGACCTTTACAACACAGTAATCCAAAGATGGCTCAAAGCAAGCAGTTGTTGACCCAGTTACAGAATTAGTTAGGTCAGGAAGAGCCTTTCCAAGGGCAAGCTTAGCTGCCACATATGCCAGAGGGTATCCAGTGGCTTTAGACGCCAAAGCAGAAGAGCGGGACAGACGAGCATTCACCTATCACAGAAAAGGAATTACTTAAATTGGCAACCTGAATAACTTAATGAATATTGTAATGCGCATTTTACATAGAACCATATTTAACAAAGAACTAATACAGTATTATTTAATGTAGTAAGAACTTTTAAAAGTCTTCCTGGTACTCACTTCAATTATGTAATATTCCTCTGAAGCTGGGTTAAGAGCGTACTGGATGTTGCACTCCCCCACCACACCCAGACGTCTGACAACAGAGATGGCAGTGGAGCGAAGCATATTGTATTCCCTATTTGTCAGAGTTTGAGATGGAGCAACGACAAAACTCTCGCCTGTATGAATCCCTAGAGGATCAATGTTTTCCATGTTACACACCTGTAAACAAAATTTAATTCTTCGATAATGCTGTCTGTGTATGTAAGTAAAAAGATCAGTAACATGTAATAGACTGACTACATATATTTGATGCAAATTTACTGCCTCAATCCAAGTACAATTAAAATCTAATTAAAATCTAATAAAATAGTTGTGAGTGCATATGAAAAGCTCTTTCTGAGCAGGATTTTTGGTTGCTCCTAAACCTCTAAATTGCACCAGAGCTGAAGCTCCCACAAAACCACACAAGTGAGTCTAGTGAACTTATTGGGTGCCAGGTTGAGCCCAAAGGTGAGAGGCATGGCATCTGCCAAACTCCAGTTAATCCCAGAACCTTCAGCCAATGTTAATGTGCCAATTATCTTGCGAGTTCAGCAAAATTAACCAAAACTTACTCGACATATCACCAGGCTTCAATTTACGTAACTTTTTGGCACTTTTAATCCGCCTTAACTAATCAAGAAACCACCAGGGCTTTGTACCATCTTTCTTGACCACCAGCAAGAGCTAGGAAAACTCATGAGAGAGTGACAGTAATAACAAACACCCCATCCACTCACCCCACCTCCTCTAATATTTTATAAATTTGATTGTGGAGGTGTAGAGTAGACTTCTGTGTGAGAGGATCATGGCAGACAACACAATAATTCAATGATTCAATGGGTTAATAACCCTGTGGGTGAAAAACCATCTCTTGTTCTCAGTCCTACATTGCGGCTTGTTGAAACTAAAACCATTGTTACTTGTTTGTGTTACATATGACCTTTTGAAGAAATTTTCCCACTCAACATCTTCCAAATTGTTCAGTATTTTAAAAATTTCAATAACATCCACCCTGTCATGCTTGGTTTGCAATGTTGTTAGCCCGTGGTCCTTAACCATTCCCGATACATGAGTTGACTTGGCTCTGGAATGATTTTTAATGCACTGTGTTGCACTTTCTTCAGAGCAGCTATAGCCTTCTGAAGATGAGGTATCCATGCCTAGATACAGTAATCCAAATGGAGACGCACCAGAGATATATAATTGAATCACTGCCTTCTTTTCCTTGAAGTCAAAGGTACACTTGATTATTCCAAGTGTTTGGTTATCTTTTTTGACTGCTGCATCTACCTGCTGTGTAACTTTCATCGAGTGGTGGATATTGACTCCAAGGTCCATTTTCCTCAATCTGCTGTAAGGTAATGTTGTTATCTGGTAGTTGTGGTGTGGGTTGTTATACCTGGACAAATCCTATTAAGGAGGCAAGTGAGAAGCTTAGTACCTGTGCAACATAGGCCCAACAGTCTTCACCAAAGACAAGGAAGTGGACCTGAGGGGGTCCTGAAGTAGAATCAAGAACAAACTGAGAAGAAAGGATAAACCACCTCGCTTATACACAACCAAGTCCCAATTAGCCTCGATGCCAACATCCACATAAGGTCAAAGGTGACTCAAGATGCTTCCATGGCACCCTTCTTAGACCAGACCTCCGCCAAAGAGAAAGCAAGGCTAACCATCAATAATGTAAACCTTTGGTTATCACTAATGTATTAAACTTGCATTTACGTGATATTTGTCAATTTAGGATTATCATTGATGGTTGTACGGCACTGTATTTGTAAACTTACCGTTATGCAGTTGTCAAAGGCATCTCGCACTACCTCAGTATTCTACTTCCTTCCATCCTTTCAGTGATTTATCTGCCATGAAATACAAATACATTAAAACATCTCCTACTGTTAAAATGACGAGTCACTCGTAATTTATTTCTTGGAATTTAAACAAATGTTCTTAGTTAATTTTCTATTTATAAATTCATGTGTATTAACTTTCAGGCACCAAATTTTAGTTAAAATTTCAGTTTACATAACTTACTTCTGTAATTGAGTTTCATTCAAAAATCCTGAAAATAAACACTGTACAGTGAGTATGATAAAGCATTGTCATAATCATTGAATGTAATGAAACGCCAATTTCTGTAGGAGCCCTGGTGGCATGCCAAACAGCCACAAACTTGAGCACTGTGCTCTGCACCTGACAGAACAGACCTACCTCCGACTCTGGGCAGCCTAGCAAGCAATGGTTGCTAAGCCCCACCCAAGAGATTAGGTGTCTGTAAACACATCAAGCACAGTAAACACACACATATTGGTGTCACGGAACCAAACCCTTAAAAACTGAAGGGAGAAGTAGGCAAAGCAAGAGCCAACGAATGGCAGGAAGAGTCCGAACCTGCGAGACCTGGTAGCGGCAAAAGGGACGGAATAGGGGCAAATAGTACAATGCTCAGAGCCAAACTCTGCCCAGGAAAAAGACAATACAGGCAAAGTTTAAGCACCTGCATTACTGTTCGACCAACCTGCAAGTCACCCAAAGTCGATTCAACAAGAGATGGCACTGAAGCTGCAGACAGAGCAAAGTCACAGGGAGGCAGAGAGAGAAACTAACAAAGAGTCCCAAACAAGACCCAGACAAATCCAAACCTGGAATGATACCGACTGGGACTTCCGCCAGATCACCAAGAACCCAAAAACGGTGAGCTGGGAAAGAACCAGATCCCTGGTCAACTGACACCCAATCTGACTGGGGCCCACACCAGCCAGTCATCAAGGTAGGCCAAAACACAAAGCCCTAACAAATGCAGCTGAGCCACAATAACCCACTCTAGCCTAGTAAACACACAGGAAGTCAAGTTCAAGCCGAAGGGAAGAACCCTGAAGTGGTAAGCTCAATGCCCCATGAAAAAAGCCTAACTAGTCCCAGAACCCCAGATGAATATGGGCATGCCAGTATGCATCCTGGAGGTCCAGGGATACCATTCAAGCCTCTGCCTGCAATAGCAGACAAACGTAGGCCAAAGTGGTCACGCGGAAGGTCGGGCAAGGGATTGCAAGAGAGACTCTAGTGAAGTCTCTTGCATAACCCAGGCAAGAGACATAGAAACAGCAGTGCTAAATGTTGAAAAACAGTCTGGAACTCTTCCATTTCGAATCCTTACCAGTACAATATTCAGTACTGCAGTAATATTCATTAAATATTCAGTTCTGCACATGCAGAGAGCATTGTCATAGCAGGAAAGTGTCATCCCCAGAACAGTGTAAACAGCAAAGAAAATACATGTTTAAAAAGTATATTCAGTGCTGAAAAATATATATAGAAACAACAGTGATAAATGTTGAAAAACTGCCTGGAAATTTATAAGACATAAATGAACTACTGGGAGATACAAGTGTGTATGAAACATTATTGGAACTGAGCAGTTGGACACAGATGTGCTAGCTGTCTCATTCACTTGGTTTTGGGTTGGAGAACAGTCCGGTCATCGCTTGTGTGACATGTGGTGGCCTCCTGCAATAATTATAAAACCCCATTGTGAAATTATACCCCAAGGTGTATTTCTTGTCCCATGTAGAATATGATTTCCTGTTTTTGACTTGTGATTTTGTCAAATATATCTAGATATTCCTCCTAGTGTTCATAAGAAAGTAACAACAGGTTTGTTAGTTGTACTCCAGGGTACGACTTCCAATCGCATGCCATACAGGATGAAGAAATTCAGGCCCAAGAGATCGAGATTGTACCGCACAGCCACCAAGTCTCACTTCAGGGACTGGGAACAACCAGGACACTCACCGAAGGGACAAGGTTGGCTCAACCACACCTGAGGCCAACCAATCTGCAAGGACCAGACACACTGCTGGAGACAACTGACAACAGACTCGACCCAAAAAACAGGAAAGGGACTGTACAGCTCCACCAAAAACCTTGGAAACAACCTGAAAACCCAGAACAGGGGCTGGCAAAATGGGCCAGATGCCCCCCACAATGGCATAGGGCAAACTGCAAAAGGGCCAGCAGGAGCCCCGAGAGGAACCAGACATCCACAATTGGTGATTGTGACATCTAGCGGAGGAGGAATCCCCCAAGGAAGTGCAATGGCCCGGGAACCTGACCCACCTGGTTGCCTACCTCGACCAACAACAGGTCCTACCTAACCAAATCGCCTCCAAAAGGGGACAGAACCCTAAACAAACATATGATCAATTGAGAGGCAGAAGAATCTTCTGCCAAAACCACCAGAGACATGACATCCTCTGGAAAGAAAAGTGACTGCCCCCCCTTTTTCCTACAAGGGTAAAAGACCATGCTAAATCTAAACAATGGCCCTGCATAACCTCCCTACATGTGAGGCGGGCAGGATAAAATGCTACCACTGCCTTCCAAAGGAGTGGGGGTGAGCATCTGGGGAAAGGTCACCAGGGCTTGAAATGTAGGCTTCTGCACCCAGAGCTGATCCCAGCAAAGCCACATCCCCACGAAGATGATCAGCAAACCCCTCAACAAGGACTCAGAAACACAAGACGTATCTTGGGCCCAGGTGCGAACACACCTTGTAGTCATCAGTAATAAGAGTCCCCAGACAGCGAAGGCAGTTGCACAAGGAGGTGTCATTTACCTTTGAAAGTGCCAGAGCAAACAGGCAAGACAAAAGTGGCGAATATTGAGCCACACTCAGAAATACCTGAAAGACAAGAGCTCACTTCCTGTCAGTCAAGTGCACAGAAACAACAGAACCCTTGCCAAGACCCCAAGGAAACAAGAGGGTTGTCAGCCAGCCAGGATGAACTTGAGACCCCATACTGCAACCAAAAATAGGAGGCCGATCAGAACTCAAGAGAGGAAAGAGCCATCACAGAAAACAAGTCTGAACTCCACAGGAGGTACTGAAGCAAATCCATACGAATCACCAAAAGGCACAGGGTGGGAGGATGGAAACCCTCCAGAAAAAGGACAAATCTGAGTCATCTAACAGGACAAAGGAAGCAACCAGAGGAGGAGCAGCCAAACAGTCCAACTCATACAAGGTAGGGGAGGGAGATAAATATAATCTCCCCCACCACCTCCACTGCAACACAAGATCCTCCACAGAGAGAACCAACAAGCAATCAGGGCTGAAAAGTACCCAGGGGCACTCCTCGGGCCTTATCCCTAGAAGCATACCACTGAAGCCCCAGGGAAGAGCCAAAGTCCTCGCCAATGCCTGAGACAAGAATACGTGCTCTCAAGGAGAAGAAGGGCCAAGAGGCAGTTGTGACATAAAAAGGTTAAAGGAGTGGAAAATCTCCAAGGAAAAAGAAAATTTAAATTGAGATGCCCAGATAAAAAAAGAACCCACATGGAAGCACCTTCCCCCAAGACTAGAGAAACTCCAAAGATTCAGGGCACCCACCCCTTTATCTGGGATTTTTTTTTTTTGAGAGAGAGAGATATATACAAGAGTTGTTACATTCATTGTACAGCCACTAGTACGCGTAGCGTTTCGGGCAGGTCCCTGGAATACGATCCCCTGCCGCGAAGAATCGTTTTTTCAATCCAAGTACACATTTTACTGTTGCGTTAAACAGAGGCTACAGTTAAGGAATTGCGCCCAGTAAATCCTCCCCGGCCAGGATACGAATCCATGACATAGCGCTCGCGGAACGCCAGGCGAGTGTCTTACCACTACACCACGGAGACTGTCGACCCAGTAAACTGGTGCCTGGCTCATTTATAATAGCTAGGGAAGCCACCCAGAGATAGGCCAAAATGACATGAAATCTTTAATAACAAATACTTAACATCTGGCATAAAGAGAATGTGCATGTATCTCACCTATAATAAGCTGGGGTGAATGAGCAAAGGCTGATGTTGCTAGTTTAGCCAGTTCCTGTGAATTGTCAGCAAAGCCAGAACCAAGTCCTCCTAAGGCATATGCTGCCCGAGCAAGCACTGGATACCCAATTCTCTCAGCTGCTTCATGAGCCTGGTATTAGAAATTAAAAATTAATATACATTCTTTGAGAATAGCAAATACTATCTCCTAATTTTCTTATTCTTACTTTTCTCAATTATAATATTTACTTCTTCTTGTACCTTTCTCCTATTTTCCTGCAAATATAAGTTGCTAAAACCTTCTTCATCTCTTATGTATATTATTGCTCCTAAGCTCAATTAACTAACAACTACCTCATACACAATGACATCACAATGTGATATATATCTATGAAATGAGAAAATCTTTGGTTCAGGATGGTGGGCAGGCCAGCAGGCGCTAACGAGCAAATGACAAGAGCGACAGAGGGTGGACAGCAGAGGGTAGGCAGTACTGGGCGAGTAGAAAGCAAAGATATCAGACAAGGACTAACACAGACTAGCAGTTGGTCTATAGATCACACCTGATCCCTCCTCCAGCCCCCCATTCCCATAACTGGCAATAAATCTGTGAAGAGGAAAACATAACTCTTGCCCTAGCGAGGGCAAAATTGTCACAACAAATCCAATAGTTGCCGCCAGTTTAATGAACAAAGCACAGGGTAAATTCAATACCGTATTTCTGGCTTTTACTGCCAATGACTCGGTAAATAAGACTCCAGTTACCAATCTCAAATTTGGTTGTTAGAACCAGGGGAACAGTAACTCAGAGGTCCTTATATCGAGTGGATTACCATTGCCTCTTTCAAACTGTATGACCTCTCCTCATCTTATTATTATATACTGTTCAAATCTTCCCTTTCAAGATACAAAGTCTCTCTCTCTGTCATATGATCTCTTCATTTCACATTTTTTTTAAACCTCCTCATTAAATGATTCTTATGCATTCTAACATGTTCATACCACCTAAGTATATTATAATGACCAGACCACACACTAGAAGATGAAGGGACGACGACATTTCGGTCCGTCCTGGACCATTCTCAAGTCGATTGTGCGAACATTCTCAGGTCGAACAATCAACATGAGAATGGTCCAGGACGGACCAAACTGTTGTCGCCCTTCACCTTCTAGTGAGTGGTCTGGTCATTATACTTTAGCCACATTATTGTGACTCATCGCCTGCATAAGTATATTATGTTTTCCCCAATCCACATGTCATTTCTTCATCTCTTACACTCGTACAATATCTCTCATATTTCCTCATTGCTATACTCATCCCACATACTTGCACCTACTGCTTCCCCCCCCCCCCCCCCCTCCCCAGTGATTTCCACTTATCCTGCTCTTGAGCACTCTGCCCTCTTATCGTACAACCCATCCTCCTGTTTAGATAGTACTTTTTGTAACTATGTGCACCATAGTACAAACATTAATGTACTAAGGAATTAGATAGTAGAATTTTGTACTACTGTATTTGTACTATAATATACTGTATTATATACAGAGTCAGAAAAAATTAAGCTAAAATACAAACTTAAACATTCCTAGGCCTAATATAGCACACATATGTATTATATTAGGCCTCAGATAGCATGTATTAGGGCTTGGAAGGTTAGGTTAGGTTAGTTTGTCTTTGCAACATAAATATAAAATCTTCCTCTGCAACCGGAGATTTTGTCCGAACTGAGGTTTGTCGAATTGGCGTTGAACTGTATACTGTACTGTACTGTATATCTATACCTATAAAACTTTCTTCCAAAATAGCATAAATCTTAGTAAACCAGAGAAACTGCTAACACCTAATAAGTGGTTTATCCTGAATAAAAGAAATCAAAGTTATTAACCAAGGTTAAAAATGAAAAACTGAGAAGAGGGGGAACTATCTGATCAAGATTATTAAATATCAGTTGACTAGCAAAACTATACAATTAAATTTTCTATTCATATTTTTTACTGCAAAATATGCAGCAAAGACTTTTCATACCTCTTCCACAGAGTACACAGCAGCTGAAGGGGCAACTCTATCACCTACAGAGGCCACCACCTCGGCAAACATCTTCCTATCTTCACTCTGCACAATGGATGCTATCGGAGTACCAAGAACTCGAACTCCATACTTGGCCCACACACCTGCCCGCTTCTAGCTCCACACCACAGTTTAGGGCAGTTTGTCCTCCGAATGTAAGGAGGACACCGTCGGGACGCTCGGATTTGATTACCTAAGAAGAGATGTTTTTTAGTACTGAACTTTATTAGTTTTAAGTAAAAATATAATAATTAAATATATCTATTAAATTTGATATGAAAAGCTTTAGATTATAATAAGTTATATTTTTATCTTGCCCAGTAAAACTACATAAAGAATGGAACTATCACTAAACTTAACTATAAATACTTAAAATGCAGCTAGTATCCCCAATTAGGTATAGTTGGGTACTACAGTTGGGTACTGTATCCCCAAGCCAGTGCATCTCGGAACATGAACCAGGAAACTACCTCACCGGGCCCCAATATCCGAACATTCTACCATCACACACAGGCATCACTAATTTGTTAGAAAAGCAAAAATTACCAACCTGTTCAACGTAAGATGCAGTAATAGGAAGAAAATACACTTTATCTGCAAGGCCTTTGCTTGTTTGAACTGTTGCTATGTTAGGATTCATGAGGACCGATTCCACCCCCTCTTCTTTCATTGCCTTGATCGCTTGCGAACCTATAACAGAGACAGACCAGTTTTACCTCCATCTAAATCTGTATACCAATTCTTCATAAATAAAACATAGTCGTACTGAACTGTATACAGTACTAAACTTACCAGAGTAATCAAACTCTCCAGCTTGACCAATAGAAAGTCCACCGGAGCCCAAAATGAGAACTTTGTTAGGCAGTCGGCCAATGTCTGCCTGAGGCACATCAGCAAACGGTCTGTAGAAATCATAAAACAAACTAATTAATGTGTATTCAAGAAGATATGACGAGATATTCATAGTTAATCCTACAATAAGCCTATATTGGTCTATCTAAATACCCTTCTGCAATCATCCGACTTGGTATATATAGACTAGAGACTAAACACTATTTCTGCAACATAATCTAGCCTGATGGTTACCCATTTTGTACGTATTTCTGTCATACGTTTTCTTGAATCTATGGATGGAGGTGACTTACTTTCATTAAATTCCATATGTTGACCAAACATTGCATACAAGTGTTTTGTACATCTCTTTTTGCTCATTTCTAAATCCAGTGTCTGTTCATGTCTTTTTGTCCAATTTTCATCTACTTGAAAAAAACAGTTCTAATTTACCTTATCTCTACACTTCAGTACAGTATTTTGTATATAGTGATTATATCCCCCTTTAGTTCTCTTTTCATCTAAAGAACGTTGGATTAAGTTCCCAGGACCATCTACACAGCTTAGCATCTTTTATTTTGGGCAATAAACCTATTGTAATCTCTTCCTGGAATATTTAAAAAAGCCCCCCCCCCCCACCAGGCCATGTTGATGCAAGGTAAACACTGAATTTTTTATTGCAGCCCACACTGACCTTAAAATGGTTTATTCATCTACATACAAGCACCTGCTTATACACAGACTGCTACCCGAAACTACCACCAGGTGTCACAACTATCTATCAACATTATTCCTTAACTCTGTTCACCTCAAATTTTTTCCTGACAGTTTCACTGTGCTCTTCAGCCCGACAGAAACCCAAAATATTCCGTCAAAATAACTAACTTATGTTTATCTTGCATTCACCTTGCTCGAAACACTGTGCATACTGCTGCAGTGAATTTACTCATAGTACATACAGTACTTGCTTTATCTAGAAATTCAACATTCTGCTTGTAACTCATTTTGTATGTACGTACTTTTCCCTAAATCAAATTATTTTATATATATTTAACTGCGCAAACTCCCCATGTATCTATCAAGCCTATTTTTAAAACTTGCTACATTATTTGCATCCGTTTTCAAACCAGTACTTCCCAGATCCTCACCAATTCTCTCAGCTTATAGGCATTGTTATGGGCTATGATCTGGACTGATAATTTCAAGATCTTGCTAATAAATTAATTAGTGGAAGGAGTACTAAGCGGTGCTCATGATAGTACCCAGGATCTCTCATCATCCCTCTTCCGTCTCCCTCTCCCTCTCTTCCCCTCTTTTCTCTCTCCCTCCCTTCCCCTCTTTTCTCTATCCTTCTCCACCCTCTCCCACCCTCCTCTTCCCCCTATCCTTTCTGTAATGGTTAAAATTATAAATTACTGGGACACCCATATCTGAATTTTAAAAAAATGGGACTTGATAAACGTTTTTATGAACAGCAATAATGATGATGACCAAACGATATATTTGTTTATAATTTCATTCACAGCAATACAAAGGCATGAATACCCAAATTAACATAACTTTGTGTATCCAACACTGGAAACTGTTCACAAGACTTACTTGTAAGTGAGGTGATTGGTGATCACAGACGGCAGGTCCCAATTTTCACGTGTAATCCCTCGACTTGACTGCCGTGCCTGGTCCAGGAATATGTCAAATAAAGACTCCAAATCCTCAGGACCAGCAGTGTGTTCTGGATGAAACTGCACACTAGGGAAGATTACCAATTCTTAGTCATTAAGCTAATTAACGTTTATATAAAACATTCACATTTTAGATTTCTTTATTTGTAGTACTCACCATGTATTAAAATTTAGTGATGTACTCCTAATGACAAACTTAAAAAACACAAAAGTAGTATTAAATCTGCAGACATGAACAATGCTCTGTTCTGTCATGTTAGGGACTCTAATCATCCTTTAGATTGTTATTCTTCCAAAATAATCTTTCCTTCTTCTACTCTGCATACACATACATATGTGATCTTGTCGAATCAGCTCACATAGGCAACATACCTAACATGAACTTTAGTCCTCTGTAGCTGTTAGCTGTTGCCTTTCTTAGTACATAATGGGCTTTATTACCTATGTCCACTCAACCCATGTAAACCAACTTCTTGTCCATTTCAAAATTTGGTAGAAAATATTTACCAGTACAACTTACAATCTGCATAATGTAATACAGTACCAAACAAATTATGGCCAGACTTTTTTTTCTAAGGCAAAACTATGTTACCATTCATAACTGATGTTGTCATCGTACAGGACAGAATAATAGAGTATCTATCTTGAGGTTATCTTGAGATGATTTCGGGGCTTAGCGTCCCCGCGGCCCAGTCCTCGACCAGCACTCCTTTTTGTTAACACACCCCCAGGAAGTAGCCCGTAGCAGCTGTCTAACTCCCAAGTACCTATTTACTGCAAGGTAACAGGCGCATCGGGGCGAAAGAAACTCTGCCCATTTTGTTTCCACCTCCACCGGGGATCGAACCCAGAACCTCAGGACTACGAATCTGAAGTGCTGTCCACTCAGCTGTTAGAAGAGGATACAGCTTTTGCCTGCTACTTAATACAATCCAGGCTGAGGAGGATTGACTGGGTGCCAATCCTTAACTGTAGCCTCTGTTCACCCAGCAGTGAATGGGTACCTGGTTGCTAAAAGATTTGGCGGGTCGTATTCCAGGGAAAAATTAGGATTAAGGACCTGCCCGAAACGTTGTGTGTGTGTGCTAGTGGCTTTACAAGAATGTAAGAACTCTTGTATATAAATAAAAATAAATAAACAAACAAAAAGTGTAAACACTGTAATGCAATGGTTAATATTTATTAAATTAAACACTATCATTTAATATAGCATTGGTTTTACCTGAAGAATGGAAGAGTACGATGGACAATGCCCTCATTTGAGTTGTCATTCTTATTAATGAAGAGTGGAGCCCAATCATGTGGAATTGATGCTGCATCGACAGCATACCCATGGTTCTGAGACGTAATGAAACACCTCCTCGACCCTTCATGCATGCATGGTTGGTTGTGCCCACGATTGCCATATCTGTACAAAAGAAACTTAATCAACTACTGTGTATATAGTTGGGGGCTCTGCAGAACATACATTTCATTATCATATATGTATACATCATTTCTTAATATTATTTTATCTTAATATATATACTGTAGATGCAGTCTTGTCAGTGTAGCAGTAATATTAAAGGTAATTGCTCCAAATTCTCATTAGTTGCAATGCTGATAACTACATGTGCCTCTTAATTCCACTTAACTTTTCCCTGAGAATTTAACATTACAAGCGAGTGCTACACTAATCCTATAAGAGCTTATTACAAATAATATCTTCCTAAGCGTAGTCATCACCAGGCACTTGGTCAGTTTGGCAAAGTGAAGACACTTGTAATATAAGCTGCCAGCAGCAGAGCAGCATCTGTCTGAGTGTAACTGCAATAGTGTTTAGTGACAGACACTAAGAGATACAGCAGATCTTCAAACACCATTGACATTCATCAGAGTGCATCATAACACTCAACTGACCAACTAGTCATCACACCGTTGCTCGCCAGGCTTCACCTGCAAGCTTCAGTAAACTACATTTGTCCAAATATATACAATATATACTGGTATTTTACTTTTTTGACTACTATTTGTATTGATTGTCACCTCAACTGACATAACAATGCAACGTTACATCAGTATTATTTTAGGGACGTAATTTGCAAAGCAGGGAAGTATCGAGTTCCAAAAAGACCAAATTCATAGAACTCGGTCCCATTATGATGACCATCTTGAGGTTATCTTGAGATGATTTCGGGGCGTTTTTAGTGTCCCCGCAGCCCGGTCCTCGACCAGGCCTCCACCCCCAGGAAGCAGCTCGTGACAGCTGACTAACACCCAGGTACCTATTTTACTGCTAGGTAACAGAGGCATAGGGTGAAAGAAGCTCTGCCCATTGTTTCTCGCCGGCGCCTGGGATCGAACCCAGGACCACAGGATCACAGTCCCGCGTGCTGTCCTCTCGGCCGACCGGCTCCTACCATAACCAGGAAATTCAGTTCTTTTTTTGGGCCAGGACCAAAATGGGGACTGATGATCCATTTTAAAGCAATTTTAGACTGTCCAATGATCTTCAGTGATTTTTTTTTAATTTTAAAAACTAGAAGAGGACTCCCTGCTAAGGTGTTATATAACACTTTTGCATTCAGATGACACTAAAATGTGTCATCTCTCGGACAGTAAATATTCTGATGATGCTAAAACACATCCTATTGTTATTCATAATCATTTGTATTTGCATCCTTGTTGTGTACAATAAATGCACTTTTAGTTTTGCATCTATTCTCTAGAGTAAAATGTTATTTGTGAACATTTAGATACAAAATTTATAGTTACAGTATAACCCAACAAATAACTTAAACATAAAATGAATGAACATTTTTTTTAGAACAAATTTGCAACACGTCAAAAATTTTGTTTGAGAATTATTTAACAGTTTAATTTATTGGATTCTGCAAGAACCATTGTATTATGATTATTATTAAAATTATAAAAAATGTATAATTTATTGTCACTTTTTACAAACCTTGAGATCTTGAGAAGTATTTTATCTTAAGTCTTAATATCTTAAAATAAATATTAAGTGTTAGTATCAGTCTCAATAGTATCAGTATCAGTATACACCTCTACAAGCACATCAAATTGCATCCTCACATAATGTGTTATTAGAAAGGTTAAGTTAATATTACTGAATAATTTCTTCAGACTGTCCTCAAGTTTAGCAGATAATTTAATGTATACTGAAGGAAAGACAAGATATGAAGCACAGCTGATGACATCAAATTGAAGTTATTTCTTACTTCATCTTGTAGGTAGAGCAGCCCGCAGCCACAGATAACAACTGGTGTCCGAGACAAATACCAAATATGGGTTTTGTTGTGCTCGATGCCATGACCAACCGGAGATGTTCCACGGTCGTACTACACATCTGTGGGTCACCTAGAGTACAAATATTACCATTATTTACGGAATAAATGTACAACTTTTGAAACAAATACCGGTATGAAGCTTTGCAAGAATATACAATACTGTGCTCTAATACTGTGCATAGTATTGTATATGGAGTCATTGTTTTAAACCACTGTATAAACCATTATACAATGGTTTATTTGACCATTGTACAATGGTCAAATAAACCATTGTAATATCTTTTATTTATTTTTATTTAAATATTTACAATTAAAAATACAATACTGTATTATCTACAAAATCTAAAGTATTTAAAGTATATCATAAATAGGTGCATTACTTCTACTTAGCTAGACCTTATACAGTATATCAAATGCCTGCCAATTTGTTTTCCTACCCTCAAAGAGGACTTGATGCCCCATAATCAAATATGCTTGATGTGATATATAGTTAGTAGTGAAGAGCATAGGGTGTCAACAACAACAGAGAAACCAAGAGGGGCATGGCCTAGTAATCGAACCCCTAATATATTAAAAGATATATTAAAGTAAACATTCTTCTTGGTTTAGACCTTGACTCATGAAAACCTCGATCCATGAAAGCATTCTGCTAATATTTATGATTGCATACCATGTGATGAGGTTATCATGCACAAGTACAATTATCATCAAATTACAATTTAGCATTTCCTGCTGGTGTTTTAATTTATTTTTGGATGACGGCAGAATAGCAGCAAAGGATTGGGTCGTACGATACTTCCTTTGAGCTGTGCCAGGAGCACAGTTTTATGCTATATGTAAATATATTACACTATAGGCCTATATAGAGTACCTATACTCATTTACTGTTTTTGCCACTTATGTATCAATAAATAGTTATAGCACACATTGTGTGAACTAAAGTGAAGCAGAAAACACATAAACCATCTAACTTGAGCATCATCCCCCACTGTTCACCTGGTCCACTACTGAGGAACCTCCCCACTGCTCACCTGGTCCACTACTGAGGAACCTCCCCACTGCTCACCTGGTCCATTGCTGAGGAACAGTCCATCGTACTGAGTTGGGTCGAGCGGGTGATCCCACGGTACAACAGTGACACGAGCCTTGCGCTTGACTAGGCATCGCAGCTGATTATACTTCAAGCCACAATCCACCGCCATGATACGGACGTCGCCTTCTGGGTTATAAACTCGGGGTTCCTAGACAGGAACAAATAAGTCATTTACAACATTCCTTGTCCGAATGTACACATTAAAATCTTATCTATACATTACCTAAAATGAAGATCCTTCTAAAATTCTGATATTAATTCAATTTTCAGTCACTTCATTCAATTATAATTTTGTTAATTTGATAATGCACACCAGCAAATCTGATCTTTAAATAATATACAAGTAAACCATATATTGTCTAGACTCAACTCATCTAAAAAATTGCAAGTTGCCACAATGAGTCCATTAATTGTATGCATATATTCAACAAGCACATATGGTAAACAACTCACACATAGTTCAGTGTTTCAAACCCAAGTGAACAAATCCATTAAATATTATGACAAGACTAGTTATTAACTAACCTTGATAGAGACAGTGTTTACAAGGTTAAGGGTGTTAGGGTCTGTCAGAGGAGGGTCTTCTCCTCCCTCAACCACAATCTTCCCCAACATTGACCCATGCTCACGGATCCTGTCAATAAGGAACACAGTATTAGGTAAACAATTTAAATCCAAAATATAAAATTGTAATAATTAACCACAAAAAATTCAATCAAGACACTTTCACAGTAAGATTATTAAGGCTCCAATACTTTTTCGTAAGACTGCGAGTATCAATGCCTTGTATTCCTGGGACGCCCTCTGCTAGTAGCCATTCATTTAGAGTCTTGATGGAGGCCCAGTGGGAGGGCTGATCACACACCTCCCCCACCACCAGACCACCTGCCCACACCCTGTTGCTCTCCATCCACCTGTAAAGATTTAATTGTTTAATTCTTGTTCATGTTCACATAACTATTAGTAATTTTCACAGATCTCACTTCCGTTCCCAAAAGAGTATCAATGATGCCATTATTAGTCAATAATCAATAATATAATCTTCACAGCACGTGACAAAAATGAGTTCCCAATTGGCCACTTCATTGACCTGAGAAATACCTTTACTACTGTAAATCATAACTATCCCTTACTTAAACTTCACTACTACGGTATCCAAGGCCTTGCTCTAAATTGTATTCGTTCTTATCTCGGTGACAGACACCAATATGTAGCCATCAATAACATAACCTCCCCCACTCTACAATTAACAGCAGGAGTGCCACAGGGCAGCATCTTAGGACCTCCCCTATTTCTTATATACATCAATGATTTGCCAAATGATTCTAACATTCTTAAACCTATACTATTTGCTGACGATACTACAGTACCTTCATCTATTCTGACTCCAACCCCAACACACTAAATAATATTGTCAATAATGAATTGAAAAAAGTCCACTCATGGATATCAACCAACTAACTTACACTAAACACAGAAAAGACTTACTACATTTTATTTGGCAGTAAATCATCAAATCAAATTCAACTTCAGATAGACAAGGTTAACATCAGCAATAAAAATGAGGGAAAGTTCCTTGATCTATACATAGACCAGAGACTTAACTTCAGCACCCACATACAACACAGCCAAAAAAATGTTTAAAAAACAGTCGATATACTTTCTAAAATCAGATATTACGTTCCCCCACTCTGCTCTCCTCTCATTATAATACACGCTAATCTATCCCTATCTGGGATCAACCACTGCAAATTACCTCAAGCTCATCATCACTCAACAAAAGTACTGTACCTAATTTCATCCTCATAGTTCCCAACCTTGTGCTTTAAATCCACTCACACAGTATCTTGTACTACCCACTTCCCCAATGTTAGTACAGTACGTGTACTTAAGACACATAGCTTTGCCAGTGTAATCACCTCTGTCAATTTATATTGTAGTTGTGTTGATATAAAACCTTGCTACAATGTACCTTTTCATCTTACCTGATATGTTAGATTAAGGACTTGCCCAAAAACACTGTGTGTTAGTAGCTTTGCATGAATGTACAAATGTAGGAATATCTGATGAAGCAAAACATGTACTAAGGCAAATGATTTAAGTACTAAAATAAGAGATACATAAAAAGAATTTAAAGAGAGAGAATATGGACCTACTTGATGAGACCATATTGATCAAGCTGGGTAGTATCTGCAACGCCATAATTGCCCACAAGCGGATAAGTCAACACCAGCACCTGGCCGCAGTACGATGGATCTGTCAAAGCCTCAGGGTAGCCCACCATACCAGTCTGAAATACTGCACCAAGATTTTTGTAGCGTTCCTGTATTGTCAATTTAAATCTATGGTCATGTAATTAAAGGTAAAAGGCCGGTACTGTATATCTTAAAACTTATTAGTATTAACATTACCATTATATACTGTAATATAAACCATTTTTTCAGCCTCATGTCCCCATATATTTTCTGGATCCAGTATGCCCACCACCACCTCATCAAATTGTAACATGGGATTAAATTAATTGAAACTCTGGAGTTGGCTACAGTGAGCTTCAATGAGCAGTGCTCCAGTGGCTGATAGATAAGAAAAGTGCTCAGCATTTGGGAAGAAACCTCCAAAGATAAACAAGGATCCTGTGAAACCAGAGGTAGCCTGGAATAAACTTTACGATTTGACTTACAATGATACATGAGGATCTTATCTATGGAAAACACATGAGGGTCCAGGGTTAATAATGTCACAGTGGAATACCTCCAAAAGATTCAACAATATGGGGCATGTGAATGAGATACACAAGCAAAATATAGAACACAATAAAAAGTGAGACCCAAACAATGAGAGTTTTGTGTTAAGAGCCAAATACAGTATGGAACTGTGGGAGTGTGGGGGGAGTGTGGGGAGAGTGAGGGCAAGTGTGGGGGGAGTGAGGGCGAGTGTGGGGGGAGTGAGGGCGAGTGTGGGGGGAGTGAGGGCGAGTGTGGGGGGAGTGAGGGCGAGTGTGGGGGAGTGAGGGTGGAGTGAGGGGGGAGTGAGGGGGGAGTGAGAGGGGAAGTGAGAGGGGGAGTGAGAGGGGGGAGTGAGAGGGGGGAGTGAGGGGGGAGTGAGGGGGGGAGTGAGGGGGGGAGTGAGGGCGGAGTAAGGGGGGAGTGAGGGCGAGTGAGGGCAAGTGAAGGGCGAGTGAGGGCGAGTGAGGGGGGAGAGTGAGGGGGGAGAGTGAGGGGGGAGCGTGGGGGGAGTGAGGGGGAGTGAGGGGGAGTGAGGGGGAGTGAGGGGGAGTGAGGGGGGAGCGTGGGGGGAGTGAGGGGGAGTGAGGGGGAGTGAGGGGGAGTGAGGGGAGAGTGAGGGCGGAGTGAGGGCGGAGTGAGGGCAGAGTGAGGGCAGAGTGAGGGCAGGGTGAGGGCAGGGTGAGGGCGGGGTGAGGGCAGGGTGAGGGCAGGGTGAGGGCAGGGTGAGGGCAGGGTGAGGGCGGGGTGAGGGCGGGGTGAGGGCAGGGTGAGGGCAGGGTGAGGGCAGGGTGAGGGCAGGGTGAGGGCAGGGTGAGGGCAGGGTGAGGGCGAGTGAGGGGCGAGTGAGGGGCGAGTGAGGGGCGAGTGAGGGGCGAGTGAGGGGCGAGTGAGGGGGGAGTGAGGGGCGAGTGAGGGGCGAGTGAGGGGGGAGTGAGGGGGGAGTGAGGGGGGAGTGAGGGGCGAGTGAGGGGGGAGTGAGGGGCGAGTGAGGGGGGAGTGAGGACGAGTTTTGGGGGAGTGAGGACGAGTTTTGGGGGAGTGAGGACGAGTTTTGGGGGAGTGAGGACGAGTTTTGGGGGAGTGAGGACGAGTTTTGGGGGAGTGAGGACGAGTTTTGGGGGAGTGAGGACGAGTTTTGCGGGAGTGAGGACGAGTTTTGGGGGAGTGAGGACGAGTTTTGGGGGAGTGAGGACGAGTTTTGGGGGAGTGAGGACGAGTTTTGGGGGAGTGAGGACGAGTTTTGGGGAAGTGAGGACGAGTTTTGGGGGAGTGAGGACGAGTTTTGGGGGAGTGAGGACGAGTTTTGGGGGAGTGAGGACGAGTTTTGGGGGAGTGAGGGCGAGTTTTGGGGGAGTGAGGACGAGTTTTGGGGGAGTGAGGACGAGTTTTGGGGGAGTGAGGACGAGTTTTGGGGGAGTGAGGACGAGTTTTGGGGGAGTGAGGACGAGTTTTGGGGGAGTGAGGACGAGTTTTGGGGGAGTGAGGACGAGTTTTGGGGGAGTGAGGACGAGTTTTGGGGGAGTGAGGACGAGTTTTGGGGGAGTGAGGACGAGTTTTGGGGGAGTGAGGACGAGTGAGGAGGAGTGAGGGCGAGTGAGGAGGAGTGAGGGCGAGTGTGGAGGAGTGAGGGCGAGTGAGGAGGAGTGAGGGCGAGTGTGGAGGAGTGAGGGCGAGTGTGGAGGAGTGAGGGCGAGTGTGGAGGAGTGAGGGCCAGTGTGGAGGAGTGAGGGCCAGTGTGGAGGAGTGAGGGCCAGTGTGGAGGAGTGAGGGCCAGTGTGGAGGAGTGAGGGCCAGTGTGGAGGAGTGAGGGCCAGTGTGGAGGAGTGAGGGCCAGTGTGGAGGAGTGAGGGCCAGTGTGGAGGAGTGAGGGCCAGTGTGGAGGAGTGAGGGCCAGTGTGGAGGAGTGAGGGCCAGTGTGGAGGAGTGAGGGCGAGTGTGGGGGACAGTGAGGGCGAGTGTGGGGGACAGTGAGGGCGAGTATCAGGGGAGCGCGTGTGGGTAGAGCAAGGCGAGGGTGTTCCTTGGGGCGGTGGAGGGGTAAGCAAGCCCCCCCCCCCCCCACAGGGATTGTGGGGGTGCGCTTATTGGGGAGAGCGCACGTTATGGGAGGGGGGCGAGGAAGAGTGTATGGGGCCGGCGCGTGCATGGAGGCATATATGGGAGAGGGCCGAGGGTGGGAGATAGCGCGTGTATGGGGCAGGGCACGTGTGCGGGGAAGGGCCGCGTGCATAGGGAGAGGCGCGTGCGGCTAGGCGACAATAGCTGGTGGCCCATGAACCTTGATCTACTTAAAAGAAAACACAGGTCAACATGACTCAGGATTCATCAAGCATCCATCCATCTCTCTCATTATATTATATATATACACGAAGCCACTTACGAAACATCTTTCAACAATCGTGGCGGCAGTGAGCCAGGTGAAACAAAACACCATAGGCGATACAACTATTAATTGTAAATATGAATAATCAAATATTTGCAACAGCAAGTTGTATGGAATCGTTGCAACTCCAGTTGCTAGTAATTTGCAACCGCGAGTTGCAGCCTATGGTGTGTTAAGTGTATACTTAATACCTATACTTATATACCTATTCTACGTAAGTAATGGCCACATGCACCCGAACATAGTAACATGTAAATAGAGTAAACAAGGTTAGAGAATTAATGCTAAAAATTATAATTAGTGCATTTAACAATAATAACGAAGAATGCATATCGCCTATGCACAAGTAATCCTAAATAATTACCCACTTACATACGTGTCACTACACTACAGTTGTAACACCTTACCCCCCTCCCACCTGGGCTGGTGGAAACCCCTTCCTCCCCTGGGACAGTGGCCACTTCCCCTCCCATCTGGGCCATAGTGGCAATCCCTCTCCCGCCCTGGCCACAATGGCAATCCATTCCGCCCCTGGCCACAATGGCAATCCATTCTACCCTTGGCCACAATGGCAATCCATTCTACCCTTGGCCACAATGGCAATCCATTCTACCCTTGGCCACAATGGCAACCGCCTTCACTCTGGGCCACAGTGACAACCCTTCACCCTGGTCCAGGGTGACAGTGGCAACTCAAGCCACTCCAGGCGCAACACTCACCAACTTCGCCGGAGAAGGAGACGGGCGCACCAAACACTCGTCCCTGGAAGCTGGTGCCATCCTGCAGCACCAGGCTGGCCGCCTGTCCTCCCGCCATCACTACACACCTGCACGAGATGAACACACACACACAGTTACTTGTCCAAACTGAGACACATATCCCCCGTCATGTATCGTGGAGTAGGAGTGAGGTGTTGATGGTTTAGGAGCGACTATGATCAAGCGCCCGTTGGGGTGAGGTGTTCCCAGGGCAGGAGACAGGTGACTGTTTACAGTGCAGGAGGGACAGAGGTCTGGGGGGAGCTCTCGGGGACAGGGGAGGGGGGCAAAGGTTAGGGTGGGGTGGTGGAATATGCGGTCCTACCTAGAGGGGAGGGTAGACGGGGGTGGACAGGTCCTAGAGGGATTGGGGGGGTGGTTAGGCAGCCCAACCACGTGACCACCAGTAGGATAACCACCACTTGAAGTGTATAGGTCATTATACTAATTATCTCCTCCCCTCGCTTTGCTAACATCTTTCACATTATTCAGAATTGTTCACAAACAAATGTTACCCTCACAAACACAATTTATATGAACTTGTAGCAAAGTCGTGGAATAATTAGCAATTATATGATGTAAACAATTAAGAGGTGGTGGGAGGGAGCTGAAAATTTCCTTCATTACATAAAATAATGTCATAGAATCATATCAATAAATACAGCGAGCGATGTAGCCTACATATATTATTTCTATAGAAAAAAATTACAAAACAAACTAGGCTTTTAAAACAAAAACAAATCAAATCCAATGGCATCATGGGAGGTGACTGTTGCCGGGCAGCGCCATACCGACGGTCAAGGTCGGGCGGGACGTAACAGAATTTGGCTGACCAGTGAGAGTGAAGAGTGGCAGTATAGTCACACTCTCACCTTTTTTTTTTTTTTTTTTTTTTGAGATATATACAAGAGTTGTTACATTCATGTACAGCCACTAGTACGCGTAGCGTTTCGGGCAGGTCCCTGGAATACGATCCCCTGCCGCGAAGAATCGTTTTTTCATCCAAGTACACATTTTACTGTTGCGTTAAACAGAGGCTACAGTTAAGGAATTGCGCCCAGTAAATCCTCCCCGGCCAGGATACGAACCCATGACATAGCGCTCGCGGAACGCCAGGCGAGTGTCTTACCACTACACCACGGAGACCTCCCACTTCCTCCTAGAAATATTGACCATAAGTCACTGGCGGATTTAGTGCTAATGTCCGCCAATCTTGCTCTTGAGATGTGAGACACAAACATGTTTTTGTTCCTTTTGGCTTTGGCGCATCCCGCAGGTGCAGCCGTCTGTCCCTAATGTCCTCCCTGGCCGCTGTCCTCCCTACCTGCTATCCTCCTTTCCCGCTGCCCTTTCCGCTGGCCGCTGCCCTCCACCTGGCCGCTATCTTCCCTGCCTGCACCCTTAATTGCTCTCAACTCTTTAAGACATAACTGTAACATGCTCGTGTCCGAAGCTAGACACAAATACCACAAAATTATTAATGATGGTAATAGAGTCCATTTCATGTGGTCTCCATCTTATGTTGGCCTCCGAATGCAAGGTAGAGCTGATAAGTTAGCCAAAGAATCTGCCTTTAAAGGAGCCGTTGAGTGTAACCTTGGGTTGTTAATAGGTAATCTGAGAGCAATAGTACACCAAGAACTTCAACAAAATCTTGTAGATCTGAGGCAAAGTGAAATTGACACCAGTAATTCCATCTATCATCATAAAATATCTTGCAAGAGGAGTCACACATCTATGGTTCATCCAATAAAATCAGCAGACTTCTAGATGTTACTACTGCTCGGGTTAGACTCGGTTACAAATATCTGGGAATTCTCATTATCTGCTGATGTAGACCTGACCAAATGTAAACTGTGTCAACAAAATTATTCACACACCCTCCGTCACTATGTGATGGAGTGCGAAAAGATACGTGAATTCAGAGACAATTCTATAACCAATGTTCCAACGATGTGTAAATATTTCATTCAAAATGATCTGCTACCAGAAATTTTAGCCAAATATCCCCAGTTTACTAACTGTAGGTAGTTACTAAGTGATTGTAACCTATCCACCGCTGCCCACTGGATGGGGGGCGGTGTGCAGGACAAACATATCAATTGTGATACTAGCTCTCCACATATGTCAGTTGCTTAATTTAGAAACTGTACTTGTGGTCGATCTCGAACCCATTGTTAATATGACGACTTATATTGAATTTTGTAACTAGCTCATTAAGATTGTAATTTGCTTAGCTAAATGAATTGTGGGGTTCAGTCCCTGAGCCCATTATGTGCCTCTGTAACCCTTTCCACTACCGCCCACAAGATGGGTATGGGGTGCATAATAAATGAACTAAACTAAACTGCTGTCCTCCCATACTGCTGTTGAGTATGTGAGGGCTGTAGAGGTTGTGAAGGGTGTGGCGGCTATGGATGATGTTACAGTCTCCGCGTGTGCGTGTGTGTGTGTGTGTGTGTGTGTGTGTGTATTCACATAGTTGTGCTTGCGGGGGTTGAGCTCTGCTCTTTCGGCCCGCCTCTCAACTGTCAATCAACCAACTGTTATTAACTACTATTTTTTTTCCACACACCCACACACACCAGGAAGCAGCCCGTAACAGCTATCTAACTGTCAGGTACCTATTTACTACTAGGTAACAGGGACATCAGGGTGAAAGAAACTGCCCATTTGTTTTTCCCGGCCCCGAGAATCGAACACCGGTCCACATGACTACGTATCAAGTGTGCTGTCCACACAGCCACCGGCCCTGTAGTGTGTGTGTGTGTGTAAGGTGAGACTGGAGCTATACCGCCCTTGGGAAGAACAGCTGCGGCCGGTAGATCTCAAACTCAAGTGAATAAGCGACCCGTAACGCGGAATATTGTTGTGAAAGCACAAAAGCAATGTTGGCTTCGTTCACCAGACCACACACTAGAAGGTGAAGGGACGACGACGTTTCGGTCCGTCCTGGACCATTCTCAAGTCGATTGTGACCGACTGGTCCATTCACAATCGACTTGAGAAGGGTCCAGGACGGACCGAAACGTCGTCGTCCCTTCACCTTCTAGTGTGTGGTCTGGTCAACATACTTTAGCCACGTTATTGTGACTCATCGCCTCCAATGTTGGCCTCACTTGGTCAGTCAAGTTACCCCTGGCTTTGCCCGTCCTCTTGCCCGTCTCGCTCATCAGTCGTCTGTGCACTACCCGTCCTAGAGTATCAACACACCGATCAGCTGGGTTCATAAACAAGCTTCCGCATCCTCGCTTTAATCACTAATTACAACCTCCTCTTTTGTTTCCAGGTCGCTTGATGTTGCTATGCACACTCAGGTGAGGTCAAGTTCAAGGATATATTAATAATGTACACACAGAAATCACAATACCGTGATGCATCAAATGAACAAATCCACAAGGGCCGTGATCATCCCGTGCGTAAGTTCGAATCCTCATCAAGGCCCTTGTGGATTTGTTCTCTGAGAGTTAGTTTGATAGAGAGGTGGGGGGGGGGGGGGGGCGCCACGGCTGACAGGGTCCCCACCTGGCCTGGGACAGGCCTGGTTTTTGTTGCTGGGGGCCTCTCGACAAGCGATCTCTCTATTGCTGTCCTGCTCAATCGTCCAAATGCAGATTGATGAAGATTAAGCCACCCAAAAGGTGGCACGGGCATGAATAGCCCGTAAGTGGTGGCCCCTTTGAGCCATTACCAGTATCAAGAGCTGATACTGGAGATCTGTGGAGGTGCGACTGTTCCATGGGTATTTATGGGGGAACCGGGAGCTAAGCTCCTACCAAGAAGATAGCCTCAGGTTATCTACCTACCACGCCTAAACAGCGGCTTGTTTGATGAGGCACCACCATCTGCAATTAGCAGCTAATCAGAAAGCAAGGTCATTTCACACGACCTGACCCTTACTCAACCTCAGACCATTAAATCTGTAAAGGTGTGACTTCTTCATTGCTAAAGACAAACAACCTGGCGACACCAATATCCTGTGTGACTGAACTCTCGTATGTGAAATAGAATCTCGGGCGGGACAGAAATGGTTGGGCGCATTTCCTATCACCTAATGCCTCTGTTCACCTAGCAGTAAGTAGGTACCCAGGGGTTTGTCTGCTTGTTGTGGGGTTGCATCCTGGGAGAGGGGGGGACCTCAATATAAGCCTAACGTGTATGAATACACTCTGTCTGCCTGTCCCCCGACACAATGAATTAATTATTACAGAAGTATACAGCACCATCATGGAACCCACACATTGTGAGGCACAAAAAAGAAACATGAGAAATTTCAGAGATTTGCATCTACTAGCTATGAGGCCAGGTTGAGGCAACTCGCCCTCACTTCCGCGAGAATATCGGGGATATGATCACTACATACAAAATCCCAAAGGGAATAGACAATGTGGACAACGGAAGCATATTTAAATTACACGTAAGTAGGACAATGGGGTCATTAGTGGAAGCTGGACAAACAGTTGTGTCGTAGAGATGTATCTTGAGGTTATCTTGAGATGATTTCGGGGCTTAGCATCCCCGAGGCCCGGTCCTCGACCAGGCCTCCTTTTTTTTTTACACATCCCTAGGAAGTAGCCCGTTGCAGCTGTCTAACTCCCAGGTACCTATTTACTGCTAGGTAGGGGCTCGGGGATCAAACCCAGAACCTTAGGACTACGAAACCCGAGCGCTGTCCACTCAGCCGTCAGGCTCATTGTAAGGAAGTTCTCGAACCCTGTACGGGTGGGCGGCAAATGAAGCATTGAAGGAAGAGGCTCCTAAACTCAATTTCATCTACAACTTTCATAAAAAAATATGATGAAAATGTTAATATCAAGTGAGGTAATGAGCGCACCGGGTGTAGACGGCTAGGAGGATAATATATAAAGGTCTTACTCCCCCGTAGACTTACGGGCTCACCATAGCCCGTGCTACATGGACACTTCGTTCTGAGTAGCTAAATCTAAAACAACAACAACAACAACCCTCCTAGTCACTGATAGATAAACACTAGTATTGATGCTACGGCTACCACTGATAGTACCATCACTACCACAACTAGTATCAATATGGCTATTACTACCTTTAGTTCCATCGCTACAATTACTAGGGGTCGTAATAGCTGTGATGATACTGATTGTTTCAGCATTACTAATACCACCAATAGTTCTTCAACTACTAGTACTTTCACCACTCGTACCATTATAACTACTACTATCGTTAGTCCCATCAATGCTAAACTAGTTTTTTATTTTTTTATCTCATGGATATTCCTACGCGGGGGCCAAAGCCTCTGGTTGGCCCACTAAGTGTTTCTTGTTTAGTAGCAATTGTAATGATATTAATGATTTCAATAATTAACACCACCAATATATTACACTAGTATTTGTATTGTGATAAATGTCAGTTCAAGTTCAAGTATGTTTATTGAGAAAAGAAAGAAATACATCTCAAAGGGATAGAGTAGCTTAGGCTATTTCTACCCCCCATAAATGCCAGATAGTTCCTTGCGCAGTCAAATGATTTAACAAATGTTCTTAAGCGCCACGAGGATTACTGCCAGATCCTAACCTAATGACAGGAATCCGGATTAGTGGCCACCTCACGCAACACTCGTGTAAGAACGCCACCAATAGAAGGAAAACATGCGACTAATAGAAGAACATGTGTTTTGCTTGTTAATTTGCCGCAGTAAAAATAGATAAGTTCAGTAATGTTGTCCTACCTGAGGTCAGCCTTTGAACGTAAATACATGTTTTACCGTTAACAAAACACATGAATTAAGGGTTAAAACATAATCATTTTCTTTTGTAACACAAAATTATTTTTGTTATTTTAACAAAATTATATATACGTTAAGTATCACGATATGCATGATTTGGTTTAATACAAAAAATCAGTCGTTGTTTCTTAACTAATTTCTAAGTGAATAGTTTCTTGTTTTGTTCAAGAGTAAACAACAGCATTAACATAATTTGTTTAGGTGTTCAATAAATTTGAGCTTATATAATGCTAAAGTCATGGCCAATTTCCTAAAGGAAAAGTAATAGATTTAGACTTGAGAACAACTAAAGACTGAGGAGGCAGACTTTTAGGTAACCATTGACTGAGGAGGTTGATCTTGGGGACAAACAAAGGCTGGGGAAATAGGCTTCGGGGCAAACTAAAGACTGGGAAGGTAGAATTGGGTACAATCGGAGACTGAGGTAGACTCGGGCATAACCAAAAATAAAGAAGGTAGTTCTAGGGACAACCAAAGACTGAAGGGGAGGTAGACTTGAGGACAACCAAACACAGAGGAGTTAAACTTGAGAACAAAAGACTGAGAAATAGACTTAGTGTCGAGACAGCCAATACGGATAGCGTGGTAAAGGTTAAGATCAATGCATGGTCTTACCATCAGCCTGCTGGCCATAATTTCAGAGGCTTTGTCTCAAGCTGACTTACACCATATACAATTATATATAATTACGGTATGTCAGGTAAGGCTAAGCTATATTTTATGTCAATGATAGGTAACGTTATGATAGGTTAGGCAAAGTTATATTAAGCTGGTCTTTGTTGTGTAGCTTATTTGGTTAGGTTAGGTTAAACTGGACTAGGTCAAGTAACGTTAAGTTAGATTAGGTTAGGTTAGCTTAAGTTAGGTTAAATTTAGGTCAGAGTTCTTTAAATTTACCTATGTTAAGTAACGTGATGTTAGGTCAGATCAAGTTTGGTTAGGTTACATTAAACTTACCAACGTTAGATAAAGTGATGTTAAGTTAGGTACGTTAGCTAAAGGTAAGTTAGCTTGTTTAGTATTGCTAACTTTAGTTAATTTATCATTGTCTTGACTCTGGATCATCAACATCAAAGTTTGCTCCACTAAGTCGATTGTTTTCCATTATCTAACAACACTCCACCACCTGTGCAACTAATTATATCCCCCCCTCCCCCACACCATCTGCATCACTATCAAAGTTGTTGTTATAGATTTAGCTTCTCGGAACTAAAATTTCCATGTAGGATAGGCTGTGGTGAGCCCGTAACACTATCAAATGGCTACAATATTTTTATTCAAGTGATGAAACTGCTCCCTACACTTACGTAGTGAA